>NW_028293175.1:17500-20000 GCF_960531495.2 Zeus faber | reverse complement strand
AGTCCCTCCAGAGAGGTGCCTCCCCACATATACGGTGAGGAAGTGTTTTATCAAAATGGCCGTTTACATAGGGGCCCTAGGCCAGGCGAAACCAACACGCCTACCTGGTTGTCGCCCTGAAGATGGGGACGGCTGCAACTGGTGTTCTTCGTCGGACTTTGAAAAAATCCTCGCCGCTCCCATCCAGTTGCATCGCCTCCGTGCCTCTGGGACTCTGGCTCCCTATAAACGGTGAGGAGGTGTTTTAGTAAGGTGAGTGTTTACAGGGGGTGCCCGAGGCCAGATGAAACCAACACGCCTGCCTGATTGTCGCCCTGAAGATGGGGACGGCTGCAACTGGGGTTCTGCGTCGGACTTGTGGAAAAATAAAAATATTAAATCCTCGCCGATTCAATCCATTGATATGTGTTCGAACGGGGACGGGGACGCGGACGCGGACGCGGACGCGGAACTCGGAACTCGGAACTCGGAACTCGGAACTCGGAACTCGGGACACGGGACACGGGACACGGACACGGACACGGACACGGACACGGACACGGACACGGACACGGCCGCCTTCCGGGCCCCGGACCGGGGCTTTGCCAACGGCGCATTAAACCCAGAGCAGGGCGTGTTCGTCGGCGGCCACGAGAGCTTCCGAACGCACTTGGTCCCGTGGCTCTAGCCCGTCGGGAAGTGCGCCGACCGGGGATGGGCCGCCTTCGGGCCCCCGAACCGGGGTTTGGTCACCGGCGCATTAAACCCATAGCGGTGCGTGTTCGTCGGCGGCCACGAGAGGTTCCGAAAGCCCTTGGTCCCGTGGCTCTAGCCCGTCGGGAAGTGTAGTTCGTGCCCGGCCTACCGCCTCCATCCTCGGTCCCAGCCTTCTGCATTGGCTTAATGGACTTGGAACACAGTCTCCCTATATACGGTGAGGAAGTGTTTTTTCAAAATGTCCGTCTACATGGGGGCCCTAGGCCAGGCGAAACCAACACGCCTACCTGGTTGTCGCCCTGAAGATGGGTACGCCGTCATCTGGGGACCAGCGTCGGACTTAGAAAATTTTCGCCGCTTCGATCCAATTCTGTTAATTGCTCCATCTCCCTCGGTTCAGCCGACACGCACACCCGGCGCGGGGCCTCCTCCTTCTCCTCCTAAACACAGAGCGGTGCGTGTTCGTCGGCGGCCACGAGAGCTTCCGAACGCACTTGGTCCCGTGGCTCTAGCCCGTCGGGAAGTGCGCCGACCGGGGATGGGCCGCCTTCGGGCCCCCGAACCGGGGTTTGGTCACCCGCGCATTAAACACAGAGCGGTGCGTGTTCGTCGGCGGCCACGAGAGCTTCCGAACGCACTTGGTCCCGTGGCTCTAGCCCGTCGGGAAGTGCGCCGACCGGGGATGGGCCGCCTTCGGGCCCCCGAACCGGGGTTTGGTCACCCGCGCATTAAACACAGAGCGGTGCGTGTTCGTCGGCGGCCACGAGAGCTTCCGAACGCACTTGGTCCCGTGGCTCTAGCCCGTCGGGAAGTGCGCCGACCGGGGATGGGCCGCCTTCGGGCCCCCGAACCGGGGTTTGGTCACCCGCGCATTAAACACAGAGCGGTGCGTGTTCGTCGGCGGCCACGAGAGCTTCCGAACGCACTTGGTCCCGTGGCTCTAGCCCGTCGGGAAGTGCGCCGACCGGGGATGGGCCGCCTTCGGGCCCCCGAACCGGGGTTTGGTCACCCGCGCATTAAACACAGAGCGGTGCGTGTTCGTCGGCGGCCACGAGAGCTTCCGAACGCACTTGGTCCCGTGGCTCTAGCCCGTCGGGAAGTGCGCCGACCGGGGATGGGCCGCCTTCGGGCCCCCGAACCGGGGTTTGGTCACCCGCGCATTAAACACAGAGCGGTGCGTGTTCGTCGGCGGCCACGAGAGCTTCCGAACGCACTTGGTCCCGTGGCTCTAGCCCGTCGGGAAGTGCGCCGACCGGGGATGGGCCGCCTTCGGGCCCCCGAACCGGGGTTTGGTCACCCGCGCATTAAACACAGAGCGGTGCGTGTTCGTCGGCGGCCACGAGAGCTTCCGAACGCACTTGGTCCCGTGGCTCTAGCCCGTCGGGAAGTGCGCCGACCGGGGATGGGCCGCCTTCGGGCCCCCGAACCGGGGTTTGGTCACCCGCGCATTAAACACAGAGCGGTGCGTGTTCGTCGGCGGCCACGAGAGCTTCCGAACGCACTTGGTCCCGTGGCTCTAGCCCGTCGGGAAGTGCGCCGACCGGGGATGGGCCGCCTTCGGGCCCCCGAACCGGGGTTTGGTCACCCGCGCATTAAACACAGAGCGGTGCGTGTTCGTCGGCGGCCACGAGAGCTTCCGAACGCACTTGGTCCCGTGGCTCTAGCCCGTCGGGAAGTGCGCCGACCGGGGATGGGCCGCCTTCGGGCCCCCGAACCGGGGTTTGGTCACCCGCGCATTAAACACAGAGCGGTGCGTGTTCGTCGGCGGCCACGAGAGCTTCCGAACGCACTTGGTCCCGTGGCT
>NW_028293176.1:2500-5000 GCF_960531495.2 Zeus faber | reverse complement strand
CCCGCGCATTAAACACAGAGCGGTGCGTGTTCGTCGGCGGCCACGAGAGCTTCCGAACGCACTTGGTCCCGTGGCTCTAGCCCGTCGGGAAGTGCGCCGACCGGGGATGGGCCGCCTTCGGGCCCCCGAACCGGGGTTTGGTCACCCCGCGCATTAAACACAGAGCGGTGCGTGTTCGTCGGCGGCCACGAGAGCTTCCGAACGCACTTGGTCCCGTGGCTCTAGCCCGTCGGGAAGTGCGCCGACCGGGGATGGGCCGCCTTCGGGCCCCCGAACCGGGGTTTGGTCACCCGCGCATTAAACACAGAGCGGTGCGTGTTCGTCGGCGGCCACGAGAGCTTCCGAACGCACTTGGTCCCGTGGCTCTAGCCCGTCGGGAAGTGCGCCGACCGGGGATGGGCCGCCTTCGGGCCCCCGAACCGGGGTTTGGTCACCCGCGCATTAAACACAGAGCGGTGCGTGTTCGTCGGCGGCCACGAGAGCTTCCGAACGCACTTGGTCCCGTGGCTCTAGCCCGTCGGGAAGTGCGCCGACCGGGGATGGGCCGCCTTCGGGCCCCCGAACCGGGGTTTGGTCACCCGCGCATTAAACACAGAGCGGTGCGTGTTCGTCGGCGGCCACGAGAGCTTCCGAACGCACTTGGTCCCGTGGCTCTAGCCCGTCGGGAAGTGCGCCGACCGGGGATGGGCCGCCTTCGGGCCCCCGAACCGGGGTTTGGTCACCCGCGCATTAAACACAGAGCGGTGCGTGTTCGTCGGCGGCCACGAGAGCTTCCGAACGCACTTGGTCCCGTGGCTCTAGCCCGTCGGGAAGTGCGCCGACCGGGGATGGGCCGCCTTCGGGCCCCCGAACCGGGGTTTGGTCACCCCGCGCATTAAACACAGAGCGGTGCGTGTTCGTCGGCGGCCACGAGAGCTTCCGAACGCACTTGGTCCCGTGGCTCTAGCCCGTCGGGAAGTGCGCCGACCGGGGATGGGCCGCCTTCGGGCCCCCGAACCGGGGTTTGGTCACCCGCGCATTAAACACAGAGCGGTGCGTGTTCGTCGGCGGCCACGAGAGCTTCCGAACGCACTTGGTCCCGTGGCTCTAGCCCGTCGGGAAGTGCGCCGACCGGGGATGGGCCGCCTTCGGGGCCCCCGAACCGGGGTTTGGTCACCCCGCGCATTAAACACAGAGCGGTGCGTGTTCGTCGGCGGCCACGAGAGCTTCCGAACGCACTTGGTCCCGTGGCTCTAGCCCGTCGGGAAGTGCGCCGACCGGGGATGGGCCGCCTTCGGGCCCCCGAACCGGGGTTTGGTCACCCGCGCATTAAACACAGAGCGGTGCGTGTTCGTCGGCGGCCACGAGAGCTTCCGAACGCACTTGGTCCCGTGGCTCTAGCCCGTCGGGAAGTGCGCCGACCGGGGATGGGCCGCCTTCGGGCCCCCGAACCGGGGTTTGGTCACCCGCGCATTAAACACAGAGCGGTGCGTGTTCGTCGGCGGCCACGAGAGCTTCCGAACGCACTTGGTCCCGTGGCTCTAGCCCGTCGGGAAGTGCGCCGACCGGGGATGGGCCGCCTTCGGGCCCCCGAACCGGGGTTTGGTCACCCGCGCATTAAACACAGAGCGGTGCGTGTTCGTCGGCGGCCACGAGAGCTTCCGAACGCACTTGGTCCCGTGGCTCTAGCCCGTCGGGAAGTGCGCCGACCGGGGATGGGCCGCCTTCGGGCCCCCGAACCGGGGTTTGGTCACCCGCGCATTAAACACAGAGCGGTGCGTGTTCGTCGGCGGCCACGAGAGCTTCCGAACGCACTTGGTCCCGTGGCTCTAGCCCGTCGGGAAGTGCGCCGACCGGGGATGGGCCGCCTTCGGGCCCCCGAACCGGGGTTTGGTCACCCGCGCATTAAACACAGAGCGGTGCGTGTTCGTCGGCGGCCACGAGAGCTTCCGAACGCACTTGGTCCCGTGGCTCTAGCCCGTCGGGAAGTGCGCCGACCGGGGATGGGCCGCCTTCGGGCCCCCGAACCGGGGTTTGGTCACCCCGCGCATTAAACACAGAGCGGTGCGTGTTCGTCGGCGGCCACGAGAGCTTCCGAACGCACTTGGTCCCGTGGCTCTAGCCCGTCGGGAAGTGCGCCGACCGGGGATGGGCCGCCTTCGGGCCCCCCGAACCGGGGTTTGGTCACCCGCGCATTAAACACAGAGCGGTGCGTGTTCGTCGGCGGCCACGAGAGCTTCCGAACGCACTTGGTCCCGTGGCTCTAGCCCGTCGGGAAGTGCGCCGACCGGGGATGGGCCGCCTTCGGGCCCCCGAACCGGGGTTTGGTCACCCCGCGCATTAAACACAGAGCGGTGCGTGTTCGTCGGCGGCCACGAGAGCTTCCGAACGCACTTGGTCCCGTGGCTCTAGCCGGGGTCGGGAGTGCGCCGACCGGGGATGGGCCGCCTTCGGGCCCCCCGAACCCGGGGTTTGGTCACCCGCGCATTAAACACAGAGCGGTGCGTGTTCGTCGGCGGCC
>NW_028293177.1:12500-17500 GCF_960531495.2 Zeus faber | reverse complement strand
CAATCCATTGATATGTGTTCGAACGGGGACGGGGACGCGGACGCGGACGCGGACGCGGAACTCGGAACTCGGAACTCGGAACTCGGAACTCGGAACTCGGGACACGGGACACGGGACACGGACACGGACACGGACACGGACACGGACACGGCCGCCTTCCGGGCCCCGGACCGGGGCTTTGCCAACGGCGCATTAAACCCAGAGCAGGGCGTGTTCGTCGGCGGCCACGAGAGCTTCCGAACGCACTTGGTCCCGTGGCTCTAGCCCGTCGGGAAGTGCGCCGACCGGGGATGGGCCGCCTTCGGGCCCCCGAACCGGGGTTTGGTCACCGGCGCATTAAACCCATAGCGGTGCGTGTTCGTCGGCGGCCACGAGAGGTTCCGAAAGCCCTTGGTCCCGTGGCTCTAGCCCGTCGGGAAGTGTAGTTCGTGCCCGGCCTACCGCCTCCATCCTCGGTCCCAGCCTTCTGCATTGGCTTAATGGACTTGGAACACAGTCTCCCTATATACGGTGAGGAAGTGTTTTTTCAAAATGTCCGTCTACATGGGGGCCCTAGGCCAGGCGAAACCAACACGCCTACCTGGTTGTCGCCCTGAAGATGGGTACGCCGTCATCTGGGGACCAGCGTCGGACTTAGAAAATTTTCGCCGCTTCGATCCAATTCTGTTAATTGCTCCATCTCCCTCGGTTCAGCCGACACGCACACCCGGCGCGGGGCCTCCTCCTTCTCCTCCTAAACACAGAGCGGTGCGTGTTCGTCGGCGGCCACGAGAGCTTCCGAACGCACTTGGTCCCGTGGCTCTAGCCCGTCGGGAAGTGCGCCGACCGGGGATGGGCCGCCTTCGGGCCCCCGAACCGGGGTTTGGTCACCCGCGCATTAAACACAGAGCGGTGCGTGTTCGTCGGCGGCCACGAGAGCTTCCGAACGCACTTGGTCCCGTGGCTCTAGCCCGTCGGGAAGTGCGCCGACCGGGGATGGGCCGCCTTCGGGCCCCCGAACCGGGGTTTGGTCACCCGCGCATTAAACACAGAGCGGTGCGTGTTCGTCGGCGGCCACGAGAGCTTCCGAACGCACTTGGTCCCGTGGCTCTAGCCCGTCGGGAAGTGCGCCGACCGGGGATGGGCCGCCTTCGGGCCCCCGAACCGGGGTTTGGTCACCCGCGCATTAAACACAGAGCGGTGCGTGTTCGTCGGCGGCCACGAGAGCTGCCGAACGCACTTGGTCCCGTGGCTCTAGCCCGTCGGGAAGTGCGCCGACCGGGGATGGGCCGCCTTCGGGCCCCCGAACCGGGGTTTGGTCACCCGCGCATTAAACACAGAGCGGTGCGTGTTCGTCGGCGGCCACGAGAGCTTCCGAACGCACTTGGTCCCGTGGCTCTAGCCCGTCGGGAAGTGCGCCGACCGGGGATGGGCCGCCTTCGGGCCCCCGAACCGGGGTTTGGTCACCCGCGCATTAAACACAGAGCGGTGCGTGTTCGTCGGCGGCCACGAGAGCTTCCGAACGCACTTGGTCCCGTGGCTCTAGCCCGTCGGGAAGTGCGCCGACCGGGGATGGGCCGCCTTCGGGCCCCCGAACCGGGGTTTGGTCACCCGCGCATTAAACACAGAGCGGTGCGTGTTCGTCGGCGGCCACGAGAGCTTCCGAACGCACTTGGTCCCGTGGCTCTAGCCCGTCGGGAAGTGCGCCGACCGGGGATGGGCCGCCTTCGGGCCCCCGAACCGGGGTTTGGTCACCCGCGCATTAAACACAGAGCGGTGCGTGTTCGTCGGCGGCCACGAGAGCTTCCGAACGCACTTGGTCCCGTGGCTCTAGCCCGTCGGGAAGTGTAGTTCGTGCCCGGCCTACCGCCTCCATCCTCGGTCCCAGCCTTCTGCATTGGCTTAATGGACTTGGAACACAGTCCTCCCTATATACGGTGAGGAAGTGTTTTTTTCAAAATGTCCGTCTACATGGGGGCCCTAGGCCAGGCGAAACCAACACGCCTACCTGGTTGTCGCCCTGAAGATGGGTACGCCGTCATCTGGGGACCAGCGTCGGACTTAGAAAATTTTCGCCGCTTCGATCCAATTCTGTTAATTGCTCCATCTCCCTCGGTTCAGCCGACACGCACACCCGGCGCGGGGCCTCCTCCTTCTCCTCCTAAACACAGAGCGGTGCGTGTTCGTCGGCGGCCACGAGAGCTTCCGAACGCACTTGGTCCCGTGGCTCTAGCCCGTCGGGAAGTGCGCCGACCGGGGGATGGGCCGCCTTCGGGCCCCCGAACCGGGGTTTGGTCACCCGCGCATTAAACACAGAGCGGTGCGTGTTCGTCGGCGGCCACGAGAGCTTCCGAACGCACTTGGTCCCGTGGCTCTAGCCCGTCGGGAAGTGCGCCGACCGGGGATGGGCCGCCTTCGGGCCCCCGAACCGGGGTTTGGTCACCCGCGCATTAAACACAGAGCGGTGCGGTGTTCGTCGGCGGCCACGAGAGCTGCCGAACGCACTTGGTCCCGTGGCTCTAGCCCGTCGGGAAGTGCGCCGACCGGGGATGGGCCGCCTTCGGGCCCCCGAACCGGGGTTTGGTCACCCGCGCATTAAACACAGAGCGGTGCGTGTTCGTCGGCGGCCACGAGAGCTTCCGAACGCACTTGGTCCCGTGGCTCTAGCCCGTCGGGGAAGTGCGCCGACCGGGGATGGGCCGCCTTCGGGCCCCCGAACCGGGGTTTGGTCACCCGCGCATTAAACACAGAGCGGTGCGTGTTCGTCGGCGGCCACGAGAGCTTCCGAACGCACTTGGTCCCGTGGCTCTAGCCCGTCGGGAAGTGCGCCGACCGGGGATGGGCCGCCTTCGGGCCCCCCGAACCGGGGTTTGGTCACCCGCGCATTAAACACAGAGCGGTGCGTGTTCGTCGGCGGCCACGAGAGCTTCCGAACGCACTTGGTCCCGTGGCTCTAGCCCGTCGGGGAAGTGCGCCGACCGGGGATGGGCCGCCTTCGGGCCCCGAACCGGGGTTTGGTCACCCGCGCATTAAACACAGAGCGGTGCGTGTTCGTCGGCGGCCACGAGAGCTTCCGAACGCACTTGGTCCCGTGGCTCTAGCCCGTCGGGAAGTGTAGTTCGTGCCCGGCCTACCGCCTCCATCCTCGGTCCCAGCCTTCTGCATTGCTTAATGGACTTGGAACACAGTCTCCCTATATACGGTGAGGAAGTGTTTTTTCAAAATGTCCGTCTACATGGGGGGCCCTAGGCCAGGCGAAACCAACACGCCTACCTGGTTGTCGCCCTGAAGATGGGTACGCCGTCATCTGGGGACCAGCGTCGGACTTAGAAAATTTTCGCCGCTTCGATCCAATTCTGTTAATTGCTCCATCTCCCTCGGTTCAGCCGACACGCACACCCGGCGCGGGGCCTCCTCCTTTCTCCTCCTAAACACAGAGCGGTGCGTGTTCGTCGGCGGCCACGAGAGCATCCGAACGCACTTGGTCCCGTGGCTCTAGCCCGTCGGGAAGTGCGCCGACCGGGGATGGGCCGCCTTCGGGCCCCCGAACCGGGGTTTGGTCACCCGCGCATTAAAACACAGAGCGGTGCGTGTTCGTCGGCGGCCACGAGAGCTTCCGAACGCACTTGGTCCCGTGGCTCTAGCCCGTCGGGAAGTGCGCCGACCGGGGATGGGCCGCCTTCGGGCCCCCGAACCGGGGTTTGGTCACCCGCGCATTAAACACAGAGCGGTGCGTGTTCGTCGGCGGCCACGAGAGCTTCCGAACGCACTTGGTCCCGTGGCTCTAGCCCGTCGGGAAGTGCGCCGACCGGGGATGGGCCGACTTCGGGCCCCCGAACCGGGGTTTGGTCACCCGCGCATTAAACACAGAGCGGTGCGTGTTCGTCGGCGGCCACGAGAGCTTCCGAACGCACTTGGTCCCGTGGCTCTAGCCCGTCGGGAAGTGCGCCGACCGGGGATGGGCCGCCTTCGGGCCCCGAACCGGGGTTTGGTCACCCGCGCATTAAACACAGAGCGGTGCGTGTTCGTCGGCGGCCACGAGAGCTTCCGAACGCACTTGGTCCCGTGGCTCTAGCCCGTCGGGAAGTGCGCCGACCGGGGATGGGCCGCCTTCGGGCCCCCGAACCGGGGTTTGGTCACCCGCGCATTAAACACAGAGCGGTGCGTGTTCGTCGGCGGCCACGAGAGCTTCCGAACGCACTTGGTCCCGTGGCTCTAGCCCGTCGGGAAGTGCGCCGACCGGGGATGGGCCGCCTTCGGGCCCCCGAACCGGGGTTTGGTCACCCGCGCATTAAACACAGAGCGGTGCGTGTTCGTCGGCGGCCACGAGAGCTTCCGAACGCACTTGGTCCCGTGGCTCTAGCCCGTCGGGAAGTGCGCCGACCGGGGATGGGCCGCCTTCGGGCCCCCGAACCGGGGTTTGGTCACCCGCGCATTAAACACAGAGCGGTGCGTGTTCGTCGGCGGCCACGAGAGCTTCCGAACGCACTTGGTCCCGTGGCTCTAGCCCGTCGGGAAGTGCGCCGACCGGGGATGGGCCGCCTTCGGGCCCCCGAACCGGGGTTTGGTCACCCGCGCATTAAACACAGAGCGGTGCGTGTTCGTCGGCGGCCACGAGAGCTTCCGAACGCACTTGGTCCCGTGGCTCTAGCCCGTCGGGAAGTGTAGTTCGTGCCCGGCCTACCGCCTCCATCCTCGGTCCCAGCCTTCTGCATTGGCTTAATGGACTTGGAACACAGTCTCCCTATATACGGTGAGGAAGTGTTTTTTCAAAATGTCCGTCTACATGGGGGCCCTAGGCCAGGCGAAACCAACACGCCTACCTGGTTGTCGCCCTGAAGATGGGTACGCCGTCATCTGGGGACCAGCGTCGGACTTAGAAAATTTTCGCCGCTTCGATCCAATTCTGTTAATTGCTCCATCTCCCTCGGTTCAGCCGACACGCACACCCGGCGCGGGGCCTCCTCCTTCTCCTCCTAAACACAGAGCGGTGCGTGTTCGTCGGCGGCCACGAGAGCTTC
>NW_028293178.1:0-37304 GCF_960531495.2 Zeus faber | reverse complement strand
GTTAGGCTAAGGGTTAGGTTTAGGGTTAAGTCTTAGGGTTAACGTTAGGGTTAGGTTTAGAGCTAGAGTTAGGGTTAGGGTTAGGGTCAGGGTTTTAGGATTAGGGTTGGAGAGGAGAGGGAAGTGGAGGAGAAGTATATGTAGAAGGGAGGTAGAGGGAAGGAGAGCCGTCTGTTCGGACTGCATTCTCCTCCTGCCTGTTCGGGCTATTCTCTACCGTCCCAGCTCTCTCAGTTTCCTGAGAGAAGGGGAAGAGAGTGAGAAAAAGAATGAAAAAAGAGAAAAAAAATTGTAAGCTGTTATTTTGTATAGTTGTTAATTTATGAGAATAGACTCTAATCAATAGTTGGAAGTTGTTGTACACCTTATCTTGCGCCATGTTAACGCCTTTAAGAGGAGGAAAGAAAGGGGAGAGAGATTTGGTAAGATAATACATATAATGGGTTATAAGGAGAATCTGCTTTCCGAGGCACAGGCTAGATTAGGTTGGGTGAGTACTGTATTGATGATCCCGTCTACCCAGTTTGGGTAGCCTGGTATGTATTGGTGAGTACTTTTCCTATGTTCCCCCCTGGCCAGCATGGTCAGTTTGGTATAGGGGACCAAAGGTAATGCACGGGCCGTCGCACGTTATCAAGATTCTCCAATCCCGTATTATGTTAGGTAGAGTGTTAGGTTCATGTTTTGTAGTTATCCCATTTGGGTTAAAGAATATAGGCATATTCTGGCTTCAAGGAGAAGTCCCCTAACGAGGGTTTAAGGTGACTTACATTTAAAAGGATGCTTGTTTCCTCTTAGTAGTATAGGTCCCGATTAATTTGTCTTATATTTGTGGTTGAGAATACCCTGTTGTGTTTTTTGTTTCCAGTTGTTAAGAGTGGTTAAGAACACCTTATTTGTTTTTTGTTTCAAGTTGTTAAGAGTGGTTGAGAATACCCTGTTTGTTTTTTTGTTTCCTGTTGTTAAGAGTGGTTAAGAACACCTTATTTGTTCTTTCTCCGCATTTCTATATGATTACTTTTAGAAATTTAGGACACATTCATCAGTAGTGTACCTCAGGATCATTGAGTGTTTCAGCCTTTTAAACAAACTATACACCCTCTCCTTGAGGCAGGCCACCTGGGCTTCGTCAAGACCCTGGTGTGTGTCCCCCGGTCAATTGGTTTATTTTAGGAAATATTTCTACTCTTGTTGGTTGGATTTTGATGAGTTTGGGTATGACCTCTATTTGTCCGTGGGATATCTATGTTCTTAGATTTAGTTGAGTATAGGTAAGTTCCGTCTCTGTTTGTCATTGGGAAACTTCTTCCATTTTCAATTGGATTTTGTAGAGTTTGGGTACGACCTCTATTTGTCAGTGGGATATCTATGTTCTTAGATTTTGTTGAGTATAGGTCAGTTCTGTCTCAGTTTGTCATTGGGAAACTTCTTCCATTTTCAATTGGATTTTGTAGAGTTTGGGTACGACCTCTATTTGTCAGTGGGATATTTTTGTTCTTGGATTTTGTTGAGTTTGGGTACGACCTCTATTCGTCAATGGTTAGGGTTAGGATTTGGTTTTAGGGTTAGGATAAGGGTTAGGTTTAGGGTTAGGTTTGGGGTTAGGTTTAGGGCTAGGTCTTAGGGTTAACGTTAGGGTTAGGGTTAGGTTTAGAACCAGGGCTAGGCTTAGGTTTAGGGTTAGGCTAAGGGTTAGGTTTAGGGTTAAGTCTTAGGGTTAACGTTAGGGTTAGGTTTAGAGCTAGAGTTAGGGTTAGGGTTAGGGTCAGGGTTTTAGGATTAGGGTTGGAGAGGAGAGGGAAGTGGAGGAGAAGTATATGTAGAAGGGAGGTAGAGGGAAGGAGAGCCGTCTGTTCGGACTGCATTCTCCTCCTGCCTGTTCGGGCTATTCTCTACCGTCCCAGCTCTCTCAGTTTCCTGAGAGAAGGGGAAGAGAGTGAGAAAAAGAATGAAAAAAGAGAAAAAAAATTGTAAGCTGTTATTTTGTATAGTTGTTAATTTATGAGAATAGACTCTAATCAATAGTTGGAAGTTGTTGTACACCTTATCTTGCGCCATGTTAACGCCTTTAAGAGGAGGAAAGAAAGGGGAGAGAGATTTGGTAAGATAATACATATAATGGGTTATAAGGAGAATCTGCTTTCCGAGGCACAGGCTAGATTAGGTTGGGTGAGTACTGTATTGATGATCCCGTCTACCCAGTTTGGGTAGCCTGGTATGTATTGGTGAGTACTTTTCCTATGTTCCCCCCTGGCCAGCATGGTCAGTTTGGTATAGGGGACCAAAGGTAATGCACGGCCGTCGCACGTTATCAAGATTCTCCAATCCCGTATTATGTTAGGTAGAGTGTTAGGTTCATGTTTTGTAGTTATCCCATTTGGGTTAAAGAATATAGGCATATTCTGGCTTCAAGGAGAAGTCCCCTAACGAGGGTTTAAGGTGACTTACATTTAAAAGGATGCTTGTTTCCTCTTAGTAGTATAGGTCCCGATTAATTTGTCTTATATTTGTGGTTGAGAATACCCTGTTTGTTTTTTTGTTTCCAGTTGTTAAGAGTGGTTAAGAACACCTTATTTGTTTTTTGTTTCAAGTTGTTAAGAGTGGTTGAGAATACCCTGTTTGTTTTTTTGTTTCCTGTTGTTAAGAGTGGTTAAGAACACCTTATTTGTTCTTTCTCCGCATTTCTATATGATTACTTTTAGAAATTTAGGACACATTCATCAGTAGTGTACCTCAGGATCATTGAGTGTTTCAGCCTTTTAAACAAACTATACACCCTCTCCTTGAGGCAGGCCACCTGGGCTTCGTCAAGACCCTGGTGTGTGTCCCCCGGTCAATTGGTTTATTTTAGGAAATATTTCTACTCTTGTTGGTTGGATTTTGATGAGTTTGGGTATGACCTCTATTTGTCCGTGGGATATCTATGTTCTTAGATTTAGTTGAGTATAGGTAAGTTCCGTCTCTGTTTGTCATTGGGAAACTTCTTCCATTTTCAATTGGATTTTGTAGAGTTTGGGTACGACCTCTATTTGTCAGTGGGATATCTATGTTCTTAGATTTTGTTGAGTATAGGTCAGTTCTGTCTCAGTTTGTCATTGGGAAACTTCTTCCATTTTCAATTGGATTTTGTAGAGTTTGGGTACGACCTCTATTTGTCAGTGGGATATTTTTGTTCTTGGATTTTGTTGAGTTTGGGTACGACCTCTATTCGTCAATGGTTAGGGTTAGGATTTGGTTTTAGGGTTAGGATAAGGGTTAGGTTTAGGGTTAGGTTTGGGGTTAGGTTTAGGGCTAGGTCTTAGGGTTAACGTTAGGGTTAGGGTTAGGTTTAGAACCAGGGCTAGGCTTAGGTTTAGGGTTAGGCTAAGGGTTAGGTTTAGGGTTAAGTCTTAGGGTTAACGTTAGGGTTAGGTTTAGAGCTAGAGTTAGGGTTAGGGTTAGGGTCAGGGTTTTAGGATTAGGGTTGGAGAGGAGAGGGAAGTGGAGGAGAAGTATATGTAGAAGGGAGGTAGAGGGAAGGAGAGCCGTCTGTTCGGACTGCATTCTCCTCCTGCCTGTTCGGGCTATTCTCTACCGTCCCAGCTCTCTCAGTTTCCTGAGAGAAGGGGAAGAGAGTGAGAAAAAGAATGAAAAAGAGAAAAAAAATTGTAAGCTGTTATTTTGTATAGTTGTTAATTTATGAGAATAGACTCTAATCAATAGTTGGAAGTTGTTGTACACCTTATCTTGCGCCATGTTAACGCCTTTAAGAGGAGGAAAGAAAGGGGAGAGAGATTTGGTAAGATAATACATATAATGGGTTATAAGGAGAATCTGCTTTCCGAGGCACAGGCTAGATTAGGTTGGGTGAGTACTGTATTGATGATCCCGTCTACCCAGTTTGGGTAGCCTGGTATGTATTGGTGAGTACTTTTCCTATGTTCCCCCCTGGCCAGCATGGTCAGTTTGGTATAGGGGACCAAAGGTAATGCACGGGCCGTCGCACGTTATCAAGATTCTCCAATCCCGTATTATGTTAGGTAGAGTGTTAGGTTCATGTTTTGTAGTTATCCCATTTGGGTTAAAGAATATAGGCATATTCTGGCTTCAAGGAGAAGTCCCCTAACGAGGGTTTAAGGTGACTTACATTTAAAAGGATGCTTGTTTCCTCTTAGTAGTATAGGTCCCGATTAATTTGTCTTATATTTGTGGTTGAGAATACCCTGTTTGTTTTTTTGTTTCCAGTTGTTAAGAGTGGTTAAGAACACCTTATTTGTTTTTTGTTTCAAGTTGTTAAGAGTGGTTGAGAATACCCTGTTTGTTTTTTTGTTTCCTGTTGTTAAGAGTGGTTAAGAACACCTTATTTGTTCTTTCTCCGCATTTCTATATGATTACTTTTAGAAATTTAGGACACATTCATCAGTAGTGTACCTCAGGATCATTGAGTGTTTCAGCCTTTTAAACAAACTATACACCCTCTCCTTGAGGCAGGCCACCTGGGCTTCGTCAAGACCCTGGTGTGTGTCCCCCGGTCAATTGGTTTATTTTAGGAAATATTTCTACTCTTGTTGGTTGGATTTTGATGAGTTTGGGTATGACCTCTATTTGTCCGTGGGATATCTATGTTCTTAGATTTAGTTGAGTATAGGTAAGTTCCGTCTCTGTTTGTCATTGGGAAACTTCTTCCATTTTCAATTGGATTTTGTAGAGTTTGGGTACGACCTCTATTTGTCAGTGGGATATCTATGTTCTTAGATTTTGTTGAGTATAGGTCAGTTCTGTCTCAGTTTGTCATTGGGAAACTTCTTCCATTTTCAATTGGATTTTGTAGAGTTTGGGTACGACCTCTATTTGTCAGTGGGATATTTTTGTTCTTGGATTTTGTTGAGTTTGGGTACGACCTCTATTCGTCAATGGTTAGGGTTAGGATTTGGTTTTAGGGTTAGGATAAGGGTTAGGTTTAGGGTTAGGTTTGGGGTTAGGTTTAGGGCTAGGTCTTAGGGTTAACGTTAGGGTTAGGGTTAGGTTTAGAACCAGGGCTAGGCTTAGGTTTAGGGTTAGGCTAAGGGTTAGGTTTAGGGTTAAGTCTTAGGGTTAACGTTAGGGTTAGGTTTAGAGCTAGAGTTAGGGTTAGGGTTAGGGTCAGGGTTTTAGGATTAGGGTTGGAGAGGAGAGGGAAGTGGAGGAGAAGTATATGTAGAAGGGAGGTAGAGGGAAGGAGAGCCGTCTGTTCGGACTGCATTCTCCTCCTGCCTGTTCGGGCTATTCTCTACCGTCCCAGCTCTCTCAGTTTCCTGAGAGAAGGGGAAGAGAGTGAGAAAAAGAATGAAAAAAGAGAAAAAAAATTGTAAGCTGTTATTTTGTATAGTTGTTAATTTATGAGAATAGACTCTAATCAATAGTTGGAAGTTGTTGTACACCTTATCTTGCGCCATGTTAACGCCTTTAAGAGGAGGAAAGAAAGGGGAGAGAGATTTGGTAAGATAATACATATAATGGGTTATAAGGAGAATCTGCTTTCCGAGGCACAGGCTAGATTAGGTTGGGTGAGTACTGTATTGATGATCCCGTCTACCCAGTTTGGGTAGCCTGGTATGTATTGGTGAGTACTTTTCCTATGTTCCCCCCTGGCCAGCTATGGTCAGTTTGGTATAGGGGACCAAAGGTAATGCACGGGCCGTCGCACGTTATCAAGATTCTCCAATCCCGTATTATGTTAGGTAGAGTGTTAGGTTCATGTTTTGTAGTTATCCCATTTGGGTTAAAGAATATAGGCATATTCTGGCTTCAAGGAGAAGTCCCCTAACGAGGGTTTAAGGTGACTTACATTTAAAAGGATGCTTGTTTCCTCTTAGTAGTATAGGTCCCGATTAATTTGTCTTATATTTGTGGTTGAGAATACCCTGTTTGTTTTTTTGTTTCCAGTTGTTAAGAGTGGTTAAGAACACCTTATTTGTTTTTTGTTTCAAGTTGTTAAGAGTGGTTGAGAATACCCTGTTTGTTTTTTTGTTTCCTGTTGTTAAGAGTGGTTAAGAACACCTTATTTGTTCTTTCTCCGCATTTCTATATGATTACTTTTAGAAATTTAGGACACATTCATCAGTAGTGTACCTCAGGATCATTGAGTGTTTCAGCCTTTTAAACAAACTATACACCCTCTCCTTGAGGCAGGCCACCTGGGCTTCGTCAAGACCCTGGTGTGTGTCCCCCGGTCAATTGGTTTATTTTAGGAAATATTTCTACTCTTGTTGGTTGGATTTTGATGAGTTTGGGTATGACCTCTATTTGTCCGTGGGATATCTATGTTCTTAGATTTAGTTGAGTATAGGTAAGTTCCGTCTCTGTTTGTCATTGGGAAACTTCTTCCATTTTCAATTGGATTTTGTAGAGTTTGGGTACGACCTCTATTTGTCAGTGGGATATCTATGTTCTTAGATTTTGTTGAGTATAGGTCAGTTCTGTCTCAGTTTGTCATTGGGAAACTTCTTCCATTTTCAATTGGATTTTGTAGAGTTTGGGTACGACCTCTATTTGTCAGTGGGATATTTTTGTTCTTGGATTTTGTTGAGTTTGGGTACGACCTCTATTCGTCAATGGTTAGGGTTAGGATTTGGTTTTAGGGTTAGGATAAGGGTTAGGTTTAGGGTTAGGTTTGGGGTTAGGTTTAGGGCTAGGTCTTAGGGTTAACGTTAGGGTTAGGGTTAGGTTTAGAACCAGGGCTAGGCTTAGGTTTAGGGTTAGGCTAAGGGTTAGGTTTAGGGTTAAGTCTTAGGGTTAACGTTAGGGTTAGGTTTAGAGCTAGAGTTAGGGTTAGGGTTAGGGTCAGGGTTTTAGGATTAGGGTTGGAGAGGAGAGGGAAGTGGAGGAGAAGTATATGTAGAAGGGAGGTAGAGGGAAGGAGAGCCGTCTGTTCGGACTGCATTCTCCTCCTGCCTGTTCGGGCTATTCTCTACCGTCCCAGCTCTCTCAGTTTCCTGAGAGAAGGGGAAGAGAGTGAGAAAAAGAATGAAAAAAGAGAAAAAAAATTGTAAGCTGTTATTTTGTATAGTTGTTAATTTATGAGAATAGACTCTAATCAATAGTTGGAAGTTGTTGTACACCTTATCTTGCGCCATGTTAACGCCTTTAAGAGGAGGAAAGAAAGGGGAGAGAGATTTGGTAAGATAATACATATAATGGGTTATAAGGAGAATCTGCTTTCCGAGGCACAGGCTAGATTAGGTTGGGTGAGTACTGTATTGATGATCCCGTCTACCCAGTTTGGGTAGCCTGGTATGTATTGGTGAGTACTTTTCCTATGTTCCCCCCTGGCCAGCATGGTCAGTTTGGTATAGGGGACCAAAGGTAATGCACGGGCCGTCGCACGTTATCAAGATTCTCCAATCCCGTATTATGTTAGGTAGAGTGTTAGGTTCATGTTTTGTAGTTATCCCATTTGGGTTAAAGAATATAGGCATATTCTGGCTTCAAGGAGAAGTCCCCTAACGAGGGTTTAAGGTGACTTACATTTAAAAGGATGCTTGTTTCCTCTTAGTAGTATAGGTCCCGATTAATTTGTCTTATATTTGTGGTTGAGAATACCCTGTTTGTTTTTTTGTTTCCAGTTGTTAAGAGTGGTTAAGAACACCTTATTTGTTTTTTGTTTCAAGTTGTTAAGAGTGGTTGAGAATACCCTGTTTGTTTTTTTGTTTCCTGTTGTTAAGAGTGGTTAAGAACACCTTATTTGTTCTTTCTCCGCATTTCTATATGATTACTTTTAGAAATTTAGGACACATTCATCAGTAGTGTACCTCAGGATCATTGAGTGTTTCAGCCTTTTAAACAAACTATACACCCTCTCCTTGAGGCAGGCCACCTGGGCTTCGTCAAGACCCTGGTGTGTGTCCCCCGGTCAATTGGTTTATTTTAGGAAATATTTCTACTCTTGTTGGTTGGATTTTGATGAGTTTGGGTATGACCTCTATTTGTCCGTGGGATATCTATGTTCTTAGATTTAGTTGAGTATAGGTAAGTTCCGTCTCTGTTTGTCATTGGGAAACTTCTTCCATTTTCAATTGGATTTTGTAGAGTTTGGGTACGACCTCTATTTGTCAGTGGGATATCTATGTTCTTAGATTTTGTTGAGTATAGGTCAGTTCTGTCTCAGTTTGTCATTGGGAAACTTCTTCCATTTTCAATTGGATTTTGTAGAGTTTGGGTACGACCTCTATTTGTCAGTGGGATATTTTTGTTCTTGGATTTTGTTGAGTTTGGGTACGACCTCTATTCGTCAATGGTTAGGGTTAGGATTTGGTTTTAGGGTTAGGATAAGGGTTAGGTTTAGGGTTAGGTTTGGGGTTAGGTTTAGGGCTAGGTCTTAGGGTTAACGTTAGGGTTAGGGTTAGGTTTAGAACCAGGGCTAGGCTTAGGTTTAGGGTTAGGCTAAGGGTTAGGTTTAGGGTTAAGTCTTAGGGTTAACGTTAGGGTTAGGTTTAGAGCTAGAGTTAGGGTTAGGGTTAGGGTCAGGGTTTTAGGATTAGGGTTGGAGAGGAGAGGGAAGTGGAGGAGAAGTATATGTAGAAGGGAGGTAGAGGGAAGGAGAGCCGTCTGTTCGGACTGCATTCTCCTCCTGCCTGTTCGGGCTATTCTCTACCGTCCCAGCTCTCTCAGTTTCCTGAGAGAAGGGGAAGAGAGTGAGAAAAAGAATGAAAAAAGAGAAAAAAAATTGTAAGCTGTTATTTTGTATAGTTGTTAATTTATGAGAATAGACTCTAATCAATAGTTGGAAGTTGTTGTACACCTTATCTTGCGCCATGTTAACGCCTTTAAGAGGAGGAAAGAAAGGGGAGAGAGATTTGGTAAGATAATACATATAATGGGTTATAAGGAGAATCTGCTTTCCGAGGCACAGGCTAGATTAGGTTGGGTGAGTACTGTATTGATGATCCCGTCTACCCAGTTTGGGTAGCCTGGTATGTATTGGTGAGTACTTTTCCTATGTTCCCCCCTGGCCAGCATGGTCAGTTTGGTATAGGGGACCAAAGGTAATGCACGGGCCGTCGCACGTTATCAAGATTCTCCAATCCCGTATTATGTTAGGTAGAGTGTTAGGTTCATGTTTTGTAGTTATCCCATTTGGGTTAAAGAATATAGGCATATTCTGGCTTCAAGGAGAAGTCCCCTAACGAGGGTTTAAGGTGACTTACATTTAAAAGGATGCTTGTTTCCTCTTAGTAGTATAGGTCCCGATTAATTTGTCTTATATTTGTGGTTGAGAATACCCTGTTTGTTTTTTTGTTTCCAGTTGTTAAGAGTGGTTAAGAACACCTTATTTGTTTTTTGTTTCAAGTTGTTAAGAGTGGTTGAGAATACCCTGTTTGTTTTTTTGTTTCCTGTTGTTAAGAGTGGTTAAGAACACCTTATTTGTTCTTTCTCCGCATTTCTATATGATTACTTTTAGAAATTTAGGACACATTCATCAGTAGTGTACCTCAGGATCATTGAGTGTTTCAGCCTTTTAAACAAACTATACACCCTCTCCTTGAGGCAGGCCACCTGGGCTTCGTCAAGACCCTGGTGTGTGTCCCCCGGTCAATTGGTTTATTTTAGGAAATATTTCTACTCTTGTTGGTTGGATTTTGATGAGTTTGGGTATGACCTCTATTTGTCCGTGGGATATCTATGTTCTTAGATTTAGTTGAGTATAGGTAAGTTCCGTCTCTGTTTGTCATTGGGAAACTTCTTCCATTTTCAATTGGATTTTGTAGAGTTTGGGTACGACCTCTATTTGTCAGTGGGATATCTATGTTCTTAGATTTTGTTGAGTATAGGTCAGTTCTGTCTCAGTTTGTCATTGGGAAACTTCTTCCATTTTCAATTGGATTTTGTAGAGTTTGGGTACGACCTCTATTTGTCAGTGGGATATTTTTGTTCTTGGATTTTGTTGAGTTTGGGTACGACCTCTATTCGTCAATGGTTAGGGTTAGGATTTGGTTTTAGGGTTAGGATAAGGGTTAGGTTTAGGGTTAGGTTTGGGGTTAGGTTTAGGGCTAGGTCTTAGGGTTAACGTTAGGGTTAGGGTTAGGTTTAGAACCAGGGCTAGGCTTAGGTTTAGGGTTAGGCTAAGGGTTAGGTTTAGGGTTAAGTCTTAGGGTTAACGTTAGGGTTAGGTTTAGAGCTAGAGTTAGGGTTAGGGTTAGGGTCAGGGTTTTAGGATTAGGGTTGGAGAGGAGAGGGAAGTGGAGGAGAAGTATATGTAGAAGGGAGGTAGAGGGAAGGAGAGCCGTCTGTTCGGACTGCATTCTCCTCCTGCCTGTTCGGGCTATTCTCTACCGTCCCAGCTCTCTCAGTTTCCTGAGAGAAGGGGAAGAGAGTGAGAAAAAGAATGAAAAAAGAGAAAAAAAATTGTAAGCTGTTATTTTGTATAGTTGTTAATTTATGAGAATAGACTCTAATCAATAGTTGGAAGTTGTTGTACACCTTATCTTGCGCCATGTTAACGCCTTTAAGAGGAGGAAAGAAAGGGGAGAGAGATTTGGTAAGATAATACATATAATGGGTTATAAGGAGAATCTGCTTTCCGAGGCACAGGCTAGATTAGGTTGGGTGAGTACTGTATTGATGATCCCGTCTACCCAGTTTGGGTAGCCTGGTATGTATTGGTGAGTACTTTTCCTATGTTCCCCCCTGGCCAGCATGGTCAGTTTGGTATAGGGGACCAAAGGTAATGCACGGGCCGTCGCACGTTATCAAGATTCTCCAATCCCGTATTATGTTAGGTAGAGTGTTAGGTTCATGTTTTGTAGTTATCCCATTTGGGTTAAAGAATATAGGCATATTCTGGCTTCAAGGAGAAGTCCCCTAACGAGGGTTTAAGGTGACTTACATTTAAAAGGATGCTTGTTTCCTCTTAGTAGTATAGGTCCCGATTAATTTGTCTTATATTTGTGGTTGAGAATACCCTGTTTGTTTTTTTGTTTCCAGTTGTTAAGAGTGGTTAAGAACACCTTATTTGTTTTTTGTTTCAAGTTGTTAAGAGTGGTTGAGAATACCCTGTTTGTTTTTTTGTTTCCTGTTGTTAAGAGTGGTTAAGAACACCTTATTTGTTCTTTCTCCGCATTTCTATATGATTACTTTTAGAAATTTAGGACACATTCATCAGTAGTGTACCTCAGGATCATTGAGTGTTTCAGCCTTTTAAACAAACTATACACCCTCTCCTTGAGGCAGGCCACCTGGGCTTCGTCAAGACCCTGGTGTGTGTCCCCCGGTCAATTGGTTTATTTTAGGAAATATTTCTACTCTTGTTGGTTGGATTTTGATGAGTTTGGGTATGACCTCTATTTGTCCGTGGGATATCTATGTTCTTAGATTTAGTTGAGTATAGGTAAGTTCCGTCTCTGTTTGTCATTGGGAAACTTCTTCCATTTTCAATTGGATTTTGTAGAGTTTGGGTACGACCTCTATTTGTCAGTGGGATATCTATGTTCTTAGATTTTGTTGAGTATAGGTCAGTTCTGTCTCAGTTTGTCATTGGGAAACTTCTTCCATTTTCAATTGGATTTTGTAGAGTTTGGGTACGACCTCTATTTGTCAGTGGGATATTTTTGTTCTTGGATTTTGTTGAGTTTGGGTACGACCTCTATTCGTCAATGGTTAGGGTTAGGATTTGGTTTTAGGGTTAGGATAAGGGTTAGGTTTAGGGTTAGGTTTGGGGTTAGGTTTAGGGCTAGGTCTTAGGGTTAACGTTAGGGTTAGGGTTAGGTTTAGAACCAGGGCTAGGCTTAGGTTTAGGGTTAGGCTAAGGGTTAGGTTTAGGGTTAAGTCTTAGGGTTAACGTTAGGGTTAGGTTTAGAGCTAGAGTTAGGGTTAGGGTTAGGGTCAGGGTTTTAGGATTAGGGTTGGAGAGGAGAGGGAAGTGGAGGAGAAGTATATGTAGAAGGGAGGTAGAGGGAAGGAGAGCCGTCTGTTCGGACTGCATTCTCCTCCTGCCTGTTCGGGCTATTCTCTACCGTCCCAGCTCTCTCAGTTTCCTGAGAGAAGGGGAAGAGAGTGAGAAAAAGAATGAAAAAAGAGAAAAAAAATTGTAAGCTGTTATTTTGTATAGTTGTTAATTTATGAGAATAGACTCTAATCAATAGTTGGAAGTTGTTGTACACCTTATCTTGCGCCATGTTAACGCCTTTAAGAGGAGGAAAGAAAGGGGAGAGAGATTTGGTAAGATAATACATATAATGGGTTATAAGGAGAATCTGCTTTCCGAGGCACAGGCTAGATTAGGTTGGGTGAGTACTGTATTGATGATCCCGTCTACCCAGTTTGGGTAGCCTGGTATGTATTGGTGAGTACTTTTCCTATGTTCCCCCCTGGCCAGCATGGTCAGTTTGGTATAGGGGACCAAAGGTAATGCACGGGCCGTCGCACGTTATCAAGATTCTCCAATCCCGTATTATGTTAGGTAGAGTGTTAGGTTCATGTTTTGTAGTTATCCCATTTGGGTTAAAGAATATAGGCATATTCTGGCTTCAAGGAGAAGTCCCCTAACGAGGGTTTAAGGTGACTTACATTTAAAAGGATGCTTGTTTCCTCTTAGTAGTATAGGTCCCGATTAATTTGTCTTATATTTGTGGTTGAGAATACCCTGTTTGTTTTTTTGTTTCCAGTTGTTAAGAGTGGTTAAGAACACCTTATTTGTTTTTTGTTTCAAGTTGTTAAGAGTGGTTGAGAATACCCTGTTTGTTTTTTTGTTTCCTGTTGTTAAGAGTGGTTAAGAACACCTTATTTGTTCTTTCTCCGCATTTCTATATGATTACTTTTAGAAATTTAGGACACATTCATCAGTAGTGTACCTCAGGATCATTGAGTGTTTCAGCCTTTTAAACAAACTATACACCCTCTCCTTGAGGCAGGCCACCTGGGCTTCGTCAAGACCCTGGTGTGTGTCCCCCGGTCAATTGGTTTATTTTAGGAAATATTTCTACTCTTGTTGGTTGGATTTTGATGAGTTTGGGTATGACCTCTATTTGTCCGTGGGATATCTATGTTCTTAGATTTAGTTGAGTATAGGTAAGTTCCGTCTCTGTTTGTCATTGGGAAACTTCTTCCATTTTCAATTGGATTTTGTAGAGTTTGGGTACGACCTCTATTTGTCAGTGGGATATCTATGTTCTTAGATTTTGTTGAGTATAGGTCAGTTCTGTCTCAGTTTGTCATTGGGAAACTTCTTCCATTTTCAATTGGATTTTGTAGAGTTTGGGTACGACCTCTATTTGTCAGTGGGATATTTTTGTTCTTGGATTTTGTTGAGTTTGGGTACGACCTCTATTCGTCAATGGTTAGGGTTAGGATTTGGTTTTAGGGTTAGGATAAGGGTTAGGTTTAGGGTTAGGTTTGGGGTTAGGTTTAGGGCTAGGTCTTAGGGTTAACGTTAGGGTTAGGGTTAGGTTTAGAACCAGGGCTAGGCTTAGGTTTAGGGTTAGGCTAAGGGTTAGGTTTAGGGTTAAGTCTTAGGGTTAACGTTAGGGTTAGGTTTAGAGCTAGAGTTAGGGTTAGGGTTAGGGTCAGGGTTTTAGGATTAGGGTTGGAGAGGAGAGGGAAGTGGAGGAGAAGTATATGTAGAAGGGAGGTAGAGGGAAGGAGAGCCGTCTGTTCGGACTGCATTCTCCTCCTGCCTGTTCGGGCTATTCTCTACCGTCCCAGCTCTCTCAGTTTCCTGAGAGAAGGGGAAGAGAGTGAGAAAAAGAATGAAAAAAGAGAAAAAAAATTGTAAGCTGTTATTTTGTATAGTTGTTAATTTATGAGAATAGACTCTAATCAATAGTTGGAAGTTGTTGTACACCTTATCTTGCGCCATGTTAACGCCTTTAAGAGGAGGAAAGAAAGGGGAGAGAGATTTGGTAAGATAATACATATAATGGGTTATAAGGAGAATCTGCTTTCCGAGGCACAGGCTAGATTAGGTTGGGTGAGTACTGTATTGATGATCCCGTCTACCCAGTTTGGGTAGCCTGGTATGTATTGGTGAGTACTTTTCCTATGTTCCCCCCTGGCCAGCATGGTCAGTTTGGTATAGGGGACCAAAGGTAATGCACGGGCCGTCGCACGTTATCAAGATTCTCCAATCCCGTATTATGTTAGGTAGAGTGTTAGGTTCATGTTTTGTAGTTATCCCATTTGGGTTAAAGAATATAGGCATATTCTGGCTTCAAGGAGAAGTCCCCTAACGAGGGTTTAAGGTGACTTACATTTAAAAGGATGCTTGTTTCCTCTTAGTAGTATAGGTCCCGATTAATTTGTCTTATATTTGTGGTTGAGAATACCCTGTTTGTTTTTTTGTTTCCAGTTGTTAAGAGTGGTTAAGAACACCTTATTTGTTTTTTGTTTCAAGTTGTTAAGAGTGGTTGAGAATACCCTGTTTGTTTTTTTGTTTCCTGTTGTTAAGAGTGGTTAAGAACACCTTATTTGTTCTTTCTCCGCATTTCTATATGATTACTTTTAGAAATTTAGGACACATTCATCAGTAGTGTACCTCAGGATCATTGAGTGTTTCAGCCTTTTAAACAAACTATACACCCTCTCCTTGAGGCAGGCCACCTGGGCTTCGTCAAGACCCTGGTGTGTGTCCCCCGGTCAATTGGTTTATTTTAGGAAATATTTCTACTCTTGTTGGTTGGATTTTGATGAGTTTGGGTATGACCTCTATTTGTCCGTGGGATATCTATGTTCTTAGATTTAGTTGAGTATAGGTAAGTTCCGTCTCTGTTTGTCATTGGGAAACTTCTTCCATTTTCAATTGGATTTTGTAGAGTTTGGGTACGACCTCTATTTGTCAGTGGGATATCTATGTTCTTAGATTTTGTTGAGTATAGGTCAGTTCTGTCTCAGTTTGTCATTGGGAAACTTCTTCCATTTTCAATTGGATTTTGTAGAGTTTGGGTACGACCTCTATTTGTCAGTGGGATATTTTTGTTCTTGGATTTTGTTGAGTTTGGGTACGACCTCTATTCGTCAATGGTTAGGGTTAGGATTTGGTTTTAGGGTTAGGATAAGGGTTAGGTTTAGGGTTAGGTTTGGGGTTAGGTTTAGGGCTAGGTCTTAGGGTTAACGTTAGGGTTAGGGTTAGGTTTAGAACCAGGGCTAGGCTTAGGTTTAGGGTTAGGCTAAGGGTTAGGTTTAGGGTTAAGTCTTAGGGTTAACGTTAGGGTTAGGTTTAGAGCTAGAGTTAGGGTTAGGGTTAGGGTCAGGGTTTTAGGATTAGGGTTGGAGAGGAGAGGGAAGTGGAGGAGAAGTATATGTAGAAGGGAGGTAGAGGGAAGGAGAGCCGTCTGTTCGGACTGCATTCTCCTCCTGCCTGTTCGGGCTATTCTCTACCGTCCCAGCTCTCTCAGTTTCCTGAGAGAAGGGGAAGAGAGTGAGAAAAAGAATGAAAAAAGAGAAAAAAAATTGTAAGCTGTTATTTTGTATAGTTGTTAATTTATGAGAATAGACTCTAATCAATAGTTGGAAGTTGTTGTACACCTTATCTTGCGCCATGTTAACGCCTTTAAGAGGAGGAAAGAAAGGGGAGAGAGATTTGGTAAGATAATACATATAATGGGTTATAAGGAGAATCTGCTTTCCGAGGCACAGGCTAGATTAGGTTGGGTGAGTACTGTATTGATGATCCCGTCTACCCAGTTTGGGTAGCCTGGTATGTATTGGTGAGTACTTTTCCTATGTTCCCCCCTGGCCAGCATGGTCAGTTTGGTATAGGGGACCAAAGGTAATGCACGGGCCGTCGCACGTTATCAAGATTCTCCAATCCCGTATTATGTTAGGTAGAGTGTTAGGTTCATGTTTTGTAGTTATCCCATTTGGGTTAAAGAATATAGGCATATTCTAGCTTCAAGGAGAAGTCCCCTAACGAGGGTTTAAGGTGACTTACATTTAAAAGGATGCTTGTTTCCTCTTAGTAGTATAGGTCCCGATTAATTTGTCTTATATTTGTGGTTGAGAATACCCTGTTTGTTTTTTTGTTTCCAGTTGTTAAGAGTGGTTAAGAACACCTTATTTGTTTTTTGTTTCAAGTTGTTAAGAGTGGTTGAGAATACCCTGTTTGTTTTTTTGTTTCCTGTTGTTAAGAGTGGTTAAGAACACCTTATTTGTTCTTTCTCCGCATTTCTATATGATTACTTTTAGAAATTTAGGACACATTCATCAGTAGTGTACCTCAGGATCATTGAGTGTTTCAGCCTTTTAAACAAACTATACACCCTCTCCTTGAGGCAGGCCACCTGGGCTTCGTCAAGACCCTGGTGTGTGTCCCCCGGTCAATTGGTTTATTTTAGGAAATATTTCTACTCTTGTTGGTTGGATTTTGATGAGTTTGGGTATGACCTCTATTTGTCCGTGGGATATCTATGTTCTTAGATTTAGTTGAGTATAGGTAAGTTCCGTCTCTGTTTGTCATTGGGAAACTTCTTCCATTTTCAATTGGATTTTGTAGAGTTTGGGTACGACCTCTATTTGTCAGTGGGATATCTATGTTCTTAGATTTTGTTGAGTATAGGTCAGTTCTGTCTCAGTTTGTCATTGGGAAACTTCTTCCATTTTCAATTGGATTTTGTAGAGTTTGGGTACGACCTCTATTTGTCAGTGGGATATTTTTGTTCTTGGATTTTGTTGAGTTTGGGTACGACCTCTATTCGTCAATGGTTAGGGTTAGGATTTGGTTTTAGGGTTAGGATAAGGGTTAGGTTTAGGGTTAGGTTTGGGGTTAGGTTTAGGGCTAGGTCTTAGGGTTAACGTTAGGGTTAGGGTTAGGTTTAGAACCAGGGCTAGGCTTAGGTTTAGGGTTAGGCTAAGGGTTAGGTTTAGGGTTAAGTCTTAGGGTTAACGTTAGGGTTAGGTTTAGAGCTAGAGTTAGGGTTAGGGTTAGGGTCAGGGTTTTAGGATTAGGGTTGGAGAGGAGAGGGAAGTGGAGGAGAAGTATATGTAGAAGGGAGGTAGAGGGAAGGAGAGCCGTCTGTTCGGACTGCATTCTCCTCCTGCCTGTTCGGGCTATTCTCTACCGTCCCAGCTCTCTCAGTTTCCTGAGAGAAGGGGAAGAGAGTGAGAAAAAGAATGAAAAAAGAGAAAAAAAATTGTAAGCTGTTATTTTGTATAGTTGTTAATTTATGAGAATAGACTCTAATCAATAGTTGGAAGTTGTTGTACACCTTATCTTGCGCCATGTTAACGCCTTTAAGAGGAGGAAAGAAAGGGGAGAGAGATTTGGTAAGATAATACATATAATGGGTTATAAGGAGAATCTGCTTTCCGAGGCACAGGCTAGATTAGGTTGGGTGAGTACTGTATTGATGATCCCGTCTACCCAGTTTGGGTAGCCTGGTATGTATTGGTGAGTACTTTTCCTATGTTCCCCCCTGGCCAGCATGGTCAGTTTGGTATAGGGGACCAAAGGTAATGCACGGGCCGTCGCACGTTATCAAGATTCTCCAATCCCGTATTATGTTAGGTAGAGTGTTAGGTTCATGTTTTGTAGTTATCCCATTTGGGTTAAAGAATATAGGCATATTCTGGCTTCAAGGAGAAGTCCCCTAACGAGGGTTTAAGGTGACTTACATTTAAAAGGATGCTTGTTTCCTCTTAGTAGTATAGGTCCCGATTAATTTGTCTTATATTTGTGGTTGAGAATACCCTGTTTGTTTTTTTGTTTCCAGTTGTTAAGAGTGGTTAAGAACACCTTATTTGTTTTTTGTTTCAAGTTGTTAAGAGTGGTTGAGAATACCCTGTTTGTTTTTTTGTTTCCTGTTGTTAAGAGTGGTTAAGAACACCTTATTTGTTCTTTCTCCGCATTTCTATATGATTACTTTTAGAAATTTAGGACACATTCATCAGTAGTGTACCTCAGGATCATTGAGTGTTTCAGCCTTTTAAACAAACTATACACCCTCTCCTTGAGGCAGGCCACCTGGGCTTCGTCAAGACCCTGGTGTGTGTCCCCCGGTCAATTGGTTTATTTTAGGAAATATTTCTACTCTTGTTGGTTGGATTTTGATGAGTTTGGGTATGACCTCTATTTGTCCGTGGGATATCTATGTTCTTAGATTTAGTTGAGTATAGGTAAGTTCCGTCTCTGTTTGTCATTGGGAAACTTCTTCCATTTTCAATTGGATTTTGTAGAGTTTGGGTACGACCTCTATTTGTCAGTGGGATATCTATGTTCTTAGATTTTGTTGAGTATAGGTCAGTTCTGTCTCAGTTTGTCATTGGGAAACTTCTTCCATTTTCAATTGGATTTTGTAGAGTTTGGGTACGACCTCTATTTGTCAGTGGGATATTTTTGTTCTTGGATTTTGTTGAGTTTGGGTACGACCTCTATTCGTCAATGGTTAGGGTTAGGATTTGGTTTTAGGGTTAGGATAAGGGTTAGGTTTAGGGTTAGGTTTGGGGTTAGGTTTAGGGCTAGGTCTTAGGGTTAACGTTAGGGTTAGGGTTAGGTTTAGAACCAGGGCTAGGCTTAGGTTTAGGGTTAGGCTAAGGGTTAGGTTTAGGGTTAAGTCTTAGGGTTAACGTTAGGGTTAGGTTTAGAGCTAGAGTTAGGGTTAGGGTTAGGGTCAGGGTTTTAGGATTAGGGTTGGAGAGGAGAGGGAAGTGGAGGAGAAGTATATGTAGAAGGGAGGTAGAGGGAAGGAGAGCCGTCTGTTCGGACTGCATTCTCCTCCTGCCTGTTCGGGCTATTCTCTACCGTCCCAGCTCTCTCAGTTTCCTGAGAGAAGGGGAAGAGAGTGAGAAAAAGAATGAAAAAAGAGAAAAAAAATTGTAAGCTGTTATTTTGTATAGTTGTTAATTTATGAGAATAGACTCTAATCAATAGTTGGAAGTTGTTGTACACCTTATCTTGCGCCATGTTAACGCCTTTAAGAGGAGGAAAGAAAGGGGAGAGAGATTTGGTAAGATAATACATATAATGGGTTATAAGGAGAATCTGCTTTCCGAGGCACAGGCTAGATTAGGTTGGGTGAGTACTGTATTGATGATCCCGTCTACCCAGTTTGGGTAGCCTGGTATGTATTGGTGAGTACTTTTCCTATGTTCCCCCCTGGCCAGCATGGTCAGTTTGGTATAGGGGACCAAAGGTAATGCACGGGCCGTCGCACGTTATCAAGATTCTCCAATCCCGTATTATGTTAGGTAGAGTGTTAGGTTCATGTTTTGTAGTTATCCCATTTGGGTTAAAGAATATAGGCATATTCTGGCTTCAAGGAGAAGTCCCCTAACGAGGGTTTAAGGTGACTTACATTTAAAAGGATGCTTGTTTCCTCTTAGTAGTATAGGTCCCGATTAATTTGTCTTATATTTGTGGTTGAGAATACCCTGTTTGTTTTTTTGTTTCCAGTTGTTAAGAGTGGTTAAGAACACCTTATTTGTTTTTTGTTTCAAGTTGTTAAGAGTGGTTGAGAATACCCTGTTTGTTTTTTTGTTTCCTGTTGTTAAGAGTGGTTAAGAACACCTTATTTGTTCTTTCTCCGCATTTCTATATGATTACTTTTAGAAATTTAGGACACATTCATCAGTAGTGTACCTCAGGATCATTGAGTGTTTCAGCCTTTTAAACAAACTATACACCCTCTCCTTGAGGCAGGCCACCTGGGCTTCGTCAAGACCCTGGTGTGTGTCCCCCGGTCAATTGGTTTATTTTAGGAAATATTTCTACTCTTGTTGGTTGGATTTTGATGAGTTTGGGTATGACCTCTATTTGTCCGTGGGATATCTATGTTCTTAGATTTAGTTGAGTATAGGTAAGTTCCGTCTCTGTTTGTCATTGGGAAACTTCTTCCATTTTCAATTGGATTTTGTAGAGTTTGGGTACGACCTCTATTTGTCAGTGGGATATCTATGTTCTTAGATTTTGTTGAGTATAGGTCAGTTCTGTCTCAGTTTGTCATTGGGAAACTTCTTCCATTTTCAATTGGATTTTGTAGAGTTTGGGTACGACCTCTATTTGTCAGTGGGATATTTTTGTTCTTGGATTTTGTTGAGTTTGGGTACGACCTCTATTCGTCAATGGTTAGGGTTAGGATTTGGTTTTAGGGTTAGGATAAGGGTTAGGTTTAGGGTTAGGTTTGGGGTTAGGTTTAGGGCTAGGTCTTAGGGTTAACGTTAGGGTTAGGGTTAGGTTTAGAACCAGGGCTAGGCTTAGGTTTAGGGTTAGGCTAAGGGTTAGGTTTAGGGTTAAGTCTTAGGGTTAACGTTAGGGTTAGGTTTAGAGCTAGAGTTAGGGTTAGGGTTAGGGTCAGGGTTTTAGGATTAGGGTTGGAGAGGAGAGGGAAGTGGAGGAGAAGTATATGTAGAAGGGAGGTAGAGGGAAGGAGAGCCGTCTGTTCGGACTGCATTCTCCTCCTGCCTGTTCGGGCTATTCTCTACCGTCCCAGCTCTCTCAGTTTCCTGAGAGAAGGGGAAGAGAGTGAGAAAAAGAATGAAAAAAGAGAAAAAAAATTGTAAGCTGTTATTTTGTATAGTTGTTAATTTATGAGAATAGACTCTAATCAATAGTTGGAAGTTGTTGTACACCTTATCTTGCGCCATGTTAACGCCTTTAAGAGGAGGAAAGAAAGGGGAGAGAGATTTGGTAAGATAATACATATAATGGGTTATAAGGAGAATCTGCTTTCCGAGGCACAGGCTAGATTAGGTTGGGTGAGTACTGTATTGATGATCCCGTCTACCCAGTTTGGGTAGCCTGGTATGTATTGGTGAGTACTTTTCCTATGTTCCCCCCTGGCCAGCATGGTCAGTTTGGTATAGGGGACCAAAGGTAATGCACGGGCCGTCGCACGTTATCAAGATTCTCCAATCCCGTATTATGTTAGGTAGAGTGTTAGGTTCATGTTTTGTAGTTATCCCATTTGGGTTAAAGAATATAGGCATATTCTGGCTTCAAGGAGAAGTCCCCTAACGAGGGTTTAAGGTGACTTACATTTAAAAGGATGCTTGTTTCCTCTTAGTAGTATAGGTCCCGATTAATTTGTCTTATATTTGTGGTTGAGAATACCCTGTTTGTTTTTTTGTTTCCAGTTGTTAAGAGTGGTTAAGAACACCTTATTTGTTTTTTGTTTCAAGTTGTTAAGAGTGGTTGAGAATACCCTGTTTGTTTTTTTGTTTCCTGTTGTTAAGAGTGGTTAAGAACACCTTATTTGTTCTTTCTCCGCATTTCTATATGATTACTTTTAGAAATTTAGGACACATTCATCAGTAGTGTACCTCAGGATCATTGAGTGTTTCAGCCTTTTAAACAAACTATACACCCTCTCCTTGAGGCAGGCCACCTGGGCTTCGTCAAGACCCTGGTGTGTGTCCCCCGGTCAATTGGTTTATTTTAGGAAATATTTCTACTCTTGTTGGTTGGATTTTGATGAGTTTGGGTATGACCTCTATTTGTCCGTGGGATATCTATGTTCTTAGATTTAGTTGAGTATAGGTAAGTTCCGTCTCTGTTTGTCATTGGGAAACTTCTTCCATTTTCAATTGGATTTTGTAGAGTTTGGGTACGACCTCTATTTGTCAGTGGGATATCTATGTTCTTAGATTTTGTTGAGTATAGGTCAGTTCTGTCTCAGTTTGTCATTGGGAAACTTCTTCCATTTTCAATTGGATTTTGTAGAGTTTGGGTACGACCTCTATTTGTCAGTGGGATATTTTTGTTCTTGGATTTTGTTGAGTTTGGGTACGACCTCTATTCGTCAATGGTTAGGGTTAGGATTTGGTTTTAGGGTTAGGATAAGGGTTAGGTTTAGGGTTAGGTTTGGGGTTAGGTTTAGGGCTAGGTCTTAGGGTTAACGTTAGGGTTAGGGTTAGGTTTAGAACCAGGGCTAGGCTTAGGTTTAGGGTTAGGCTAAGGGTTAGGTTTAGGGTTAAGTCTTAGGGTTAACGTTAGGGTTAGGTTTAGAGCTAGAGTTAGGGTTAGGGTTAGGGTCAGGGTTTTAGGATTAGGGTTGGAGAGGAGAGGGAAGTGGAGGAGAAGTATATGTAGAAGGGAGGTAGAGGGAAGGAGAGCCGTCTGTTCGGACTGCATTCTCCTCCTGCCTGTTCGGGCTATTCTCTACCGTCCCAGCTCTCTCAGTTTCCTGAGAGAAGGGGAAGAGAGTGAGAAAAAGAATGAAAAAAGAGAAAAAAAATTGTAAGCTGTTATTTTGTATAGTTGTTAATTTATGAGAATAGACTCTAATCAATAGTTGGAAGTTGTTGTACACCTTATCTTGCGCCATGTTAACGCCTTTAAGAGGAGGAAAGAAAGGGGAGAGAGATTTGGTAAGATAATACATATAATGGGTTATAAGGAGAATCTGCTTTCCGAGGCACAGGCTAGATTAGGTTGGGTGAGTACTGTATTGATGATCCCGTCTACCCAGTTTGGGTAGCCTGGTATGTATTGGTGAGTACTTTTCCTATGTTCCCCCCTGGCCAGCATGGTCAGTTTGGTATAGGGGACCAAAGGTAATGCACGGGCCGTCGCACGTTATCAAGATTCTCCAATCCCGTATTATGTTAGGTAGAGTGTTAGGTTCATGTTTTGTAGTTATCCCATTTGGGTTAAAGAATATAGGCATATTCTGGCTTCAAGGAGAAGTCCCCTAACGAGGGTTTAAGGTGACTTACATTTAAAAGGATGCTTGTTTCCTCTTAGTAGTATAGGTCCCGATTAATTTGTCTTATATTTGTGGTTGAGAATACCCTGTTTGTTTTTTTGTTTCCAGTTGTTAAGAGTGGTTAAGAACACCTTATTTGTTTTTTGTTTCAAGTTGTTAAGAGTGGTTGAGAATACCCTGTTTGTTTTTTTGTTTCCTGTTGTTAAGAGTGGTTAAGAACACCTTATTTGTTCTTTCTCCGCATTTCTATATGATTACTTTTAGAAATTTAGGACACATTCATCAGTAGTGTACCTCAGGATCATTGAGTGTTTCAGCCTTTTAAACAAACTATACACCCTCTCCTTGAGGCAGGCCACCTGGGCTTCGTCAAGACCCTGGTGTGTGTCCCCCGGTCAATTGGTTTATTTTAGGAAATATTTCTACTCTTGTTGGTTGGATTTTGATGAGTTTGGGTATGACCTCTATTTGTCCGTGGGATATCTATGTTCTTAGATTTAGTTGAGTATAGGTAAGTTCCGTCTCTGTTTGTCATTGGGAAACTTCTTCCATTTTCAATTGGATTTTGTAGAGTTTGGGTACGACCTCTATTTGTCAGTGGGATATCTATGTTCTTAGATTTTGTTGAGTATAGGTCAGTTCTGTCTCAGTTTGTCATTGGGAAACTTCTTCCATTTTCAATTGGATTTTGTAGAGTTTGGGTACGACCTCTATTTGTCAGTGGGATATTTTTGTTCTTGGATTTTGTTGAGTTTGGGTACGACCTCTATTCGTCAATGGTTAGGGTTAGGATTTGGTTTTAGGGTTAGGATAAGGGTTAGGTTTAGGGTTAGGTTTGGGGTTAGGTTTAGGGCTAGGTCTTAGGGTTAACGTTAGGGTTAGGGTTAGGGTCAGGGTTTTAGGATTAGGGTTGGAGAGGAGAGGGAAGTGGAGGAGAAGTATATGTAGAAGGGAGGTAGAGGGAAGGAGAGCCGTCTGTTCGGACTGCATTCTCCTCCTGCCTGTTCGGGCTATTCTCTACCGTCCCAGCTCTCTCAGTTTCCTGAGAGAAGGGGAAGAGAGTGAGAAAAAGAATGAAAAAAGAGAAAAAAAATTGTAAGCTGTTATTTTGTATAGTTGTTAATTTATGAGAATAGACTCTAATCAATAGTTGGAAGTTGTTGTACACCTTATCTTGCGCCATGTTAACGCCTTTAAGAGGAGGAAAGAAAGGGGAGAGAGATTTGGTAAGATAATACATATAATGGGTTATAAGGAGAATCTGCTTTCCGAGGCACAGGCTAGATTAGGTTGGGTGAGTACTGTATTGATGATCCCGTCTACCCAGTTTGGGTAGCCTGGTATGTATTGGTGAGTACTTTTCCTATGTTCCCCCCTGGCCAGCATGGTCAGTTTGGTATAGGGGACCAAAGGTAATGCACGGGCCGTCGCACGTTATCAAGATTCTCCAATCCCGTATTATGTTAGGTAGAGTGTTAGGTTCATGTTTTGTAGTTATCCCATTTGGGTTAAAGAATATAGGCATATTCTGGCTTCAAGGAGAAGTCCCCTAACGAGGGTTTAAGGTGACTTACATTTAAAAGGATGCTTGTTTCCTCTTAGTAGTATAGGTCCCGATTAATTTGTCTTATATTTGTGGTTGAGAATACCCTGTTTGTTTTTTTGTTTCCAGTTGTTAAGAGTGGTTAAGAACACCTTATTTGTTTTTTGTTTCAAGTTGTTAAGAGTGGTTGAGAATACCCTGTTTGTTTTTTTGTTTCCTGTTGTTAAGAGTGGTTAAGAACACCTTATTTGTTCTTTCTCCGCATTTCTATATGATTACTTTTAGAAATTTAGGACACATTCATCAGTAGTGTACCTCAGGATCATTGAGTGTTTCAGCCTTTTAAACAAACTATACACCCTCTCCTTGAGGCAGGCCACCTGGGCTTCGTCAAGACCCTGGTGTGTGTCCCCCGGTCAATTGGTTTATTTTAGGAAATATTTCTACTCTTGTTGGTTGGATTTTGATGAGTTTGGGTATGACCTCTATTTGTCCGTGGGATATCTATGTTCTTAGATTTAGTTGAGTATAGGTAAGTTCCGTCTCTGTTTGTCATTGGGAAACTTCTTCCATTTTCAATTGGATTTTGTAGAGTTTGGGTACGACCTCTATTTGTCAGTGGGATATCTATGTTCTTAGATTTTGTTGAGTATAGGTCAGTTCTGTCTCAGTTTGTCATTGGGAAACTTCTTCCATTTTCAATTGGATTTTGTAGAGTTTGGGTACGACCTCTATTTGTCAGTGGGATATTTTTGTTCTTGGATTTTGTTGAGTTTGGGTACGACCTCTATTCGTCAATGGTTAGGGTTAGGATTTGGTTTTAGGGTTAGGATAAGGGTTAGGTTTAGGGTTAGGTTTGGGGTTAGGTTTAGGGCTAGGTCTTAGGGTTAACGTTAGGGTTAGGGTTAGGTTTAGAACCAGGGCTAGGCTTAGGTTTAGGGTTAGGCTAAGGGTTAGGTTTAGGGTTAAGTCTTAGGGTTAACGTTAGGGTTAGGTTTAGAGCTAGAGTTAGGGTTAGGGTTAGGGTCAGGGTTTTAGGATTAGGGTTGGAGAGGAGAGGGAAGTGGAGGAGAAGTATATGTAGAAGGGAGGTAGAGGGAAGGAGAGCCGTCTGTTCGGACTGCATTCTCCTCCTGCCTGTTCGGGCTATTCTCTACCGTCCCAGCTCTCTCAGTTTCCTGAGAGAAGGGGAAGAGAGTGAGAAAAAGAATGAAAAAAGAGAAAAAAAATTGTAAGCTGTTATTTTGTATAGTTGTTAATTTATGAGAATAGACTCTAATCAATAGTTGGAAGTTGTTGTACACCTTATCTTGCGCCATGTTAACGCCTTTAAGAGGAGGAAAGAAAGGGGAGAGAGATTTGGTAAGATAATACATATAATGGGTTATAAGGAGAATCTGCTTTCCGAGGCACAGGCTAGATTAGGTTGGGTGAGTACTGTATTGATGATCCCGTCTACCCAGTTTGGGTAGCCTGGTATGTATTGGTGAGTACTTTTCCTATGTTCCCCCCTGGCCAGCATGGTCAGTTTGGTATAGGGGACCAAAGGTAATGCACGGGCCGTCGCACGTTATCAAGATTCTCCAATCCCGTATTATGTTAGGTAGAGTGTTAGGTTCATGTTTTGTAGTTATCCCATTTGGGTTAAAGAATATAGGCATATTCTGGCTTCAAGGAGAAGTCCCCTAACGAGGGTTTAAGGTGACTTACATTTAAAAGGATGCTTGTTTCCTCTTAGTAGTATAGGTCCCGATTAATTTGTCTTATATTTGTGGTTGAGAATACCCTGTTTGTTTTTTTGTTTCCAGTTGTTAAGAGTGGTTAAGAACACCTTATTTGTTTTTTGTTTCAAGTTGTTAAGAGTGGTTGAGAATACCCTGTTTGTTTTTTTGTTTCCTGTTGTTAAGAGTGGTTAAGAACACCTTATTTGTTCTTTCTCCGCATTTCTATATGATTACTTTTAGAAATTTAGGACACATTCATCAGTAGTGTACCTCAGGATCATTGAGTGTTTCAGCCTTTTAAACAAACTATACACCCTCTCCTTGAGGCAGGCCACCTGGGCTTCGTCAAGACCCTGGTGTGTGTCCCCCGGTCAATTGGTTTATTTTAGGAAATATTTCTACTCTTGTTGGTTGGATTTTGATGAGTTTGGGTATGACCTCTATTTGTCCGTGGGATATCTATGTTCTTAGATTTAGTTGAGTATAGGTAAGTTCCGTCTCTGTTTGTCATTGGGAAACTTCTTCCATTTTCAATTGGATTTTGTAGAGTTTGGGTACGACCTCTATTTGTCAGTGGGATATCTATGTTCTTAGATTTTGTTGAGTATAGGTCAGTTCTGTCTCAGTTTGTCATTGGGAAACTTCTTCCATTTTCAATTGGATTTTGTAGAGTTTGGGTACGACCTCTATTTGTCAGTGGGATATTTTTGTTCTTGGATTTTGTTGAGTTTGGGTACGACCTCTATTCGTCAATGGTTAGGGTTAGGATTTGGTTTTAGGGTTAGGATAAGGGTTAGGTTTAGGGTTAGGTTTGGGGTTAGGTTTAGGGCTAGGTCTTAGGGTTAACGTTAGGGTTAGGGTTAGGTTTAGAACCAGGGCTAGGCTTAGGTTTAGGGTTAGGCTAAGGGTTAGGTTTAGGGTTAAGTCTTAGGGTTAACGTTAGGGTTAGGTTTAGAGCTAGAGTTAGGGTTAGGGTTAGGGTCAGGGTTTTAGGATTAGGGTTGGAGAGGAGAGGGAAGTGGAGGAGAAGTATATGTAGAAGGGAGGTAGAGGGAAGGAGAGCCGTCTGTTCGGACTGCATTCTCCTCCTGCCTGTTCGGGCTATTCTCTACCGTCCCAGCTCTCTCAGTTTCCTGAGAGAAGGGGAAGAGAGTGAGAAAAAGAATGAAAAAAGAGAAAAAAAATTGTAAGCTGTTATTTTGTATAGTTGTTAATTTATGAGAATAGACTCTAATCAATAGTTGGAAGTTGTTGTACACCTTATCTTGCGCCATGTTAACGCCTTTAAGAGGAGGAAAGAAAGGGGAGAGAGATTTGGTAAGATAATACATATAATGGGTTATAAGGAGAATCTGCTTTCCGAGGCACAGGCTAGATTAGGTTGGGTGAGTACTGTATTGATGATCCCGTCTACCCAGTTTGGGTAGCCTGGTATGTATTGGTGAGTACTTTTCCTATGTTCCCCCCTGGCCAGCATGGTCAGTTTGGTATAGGGGACCAAAGGTAATGCACGGGCCGTCGCACGTTATCAAGATTCTCCAATCCCGTATTATGTTAGGTAGAGTGTTAGGTTCATGTTTTGTAGTTATCCCATTTGGGTTAAAGAATATAGGCATATTCTGGCTTCAAGGAGAAGTCCCCTAACGAGGGTTTAAGGTGACTTACATTTAAAAGGATGCTTGTTTCCTCTTAGTAGTATAGGTCCCGATTAATTTGTCTTATATTTGTGGTTGAGAATACCCTGTTTGTTTTTTTGTTTCCAGTTGTTAAGAGTGGTTAAGAACACCTTATTTGTTTTTTGTTTCAAGTTGTTAAGAGTGGTTGAGAATACCCTGTTTGTTTTTTTGTTTCCTGTTGTTAAGAGTGGTTAAGAACACCTTATTTGTTCTTTCTCCGCATTTCTATATGATTACTTTTAGAAATTTAGGACACATTCATCAGTAGTGTACCTCAGGATCATTGAGTGTTTCAGCCTTTTAAACAAACTATACACCCTCTCCTTGAGGCAGGCCACCTGGGCTTCGTCAAGACCCTGGTGTGTGTCCCCCGGTCAATTGGTTTATTTTAGGAAATATTTCTACTCTTGTTGGTTGGATTTTGATGAGTTTGGGTATGACCTCTATTTGTCCGTGGGATATCTATGTTCTTAGATTTAGTTGAGTATAGGTAAGTTCCGTCTCTGTTTGTCATTGGGAAACTTCTTCCATTTTCAATTGGATTTTGTAGAGTTTGGGTACGACCTCTATTTGTCAGTGGGATATCTATGTTCTTAGATTTTGTTGAGTATAGGTCAGTTCTGTCTCAGTTTGTCATTGGGAAACTTCTTCCATTTTCAATTGGATTTTGTAGAGTTTGGGTACGACCTCTATTTGTCAGTGGGATATTTTTGTTCTTGGATTTTGTTGAGTTTGGGTACGACCTCTATTCGTCAATGGTTAGGGTTAGGATTTGGTTTTAGGGTTAGGATAAGGGTTAGGTTTAGGGTTAGGTTTGGGGTTAGGTTTAGGGCTAGGTCTTAGGGTTAACGTTAGGGTTAGGGTTAGGTTTAGAACCAGGGCTAGGCTTAGGTTTAGGGTTAGGCTAAGGGTTAGGTTTAGGGTTAAGTCTTAGGGTTAACGTTAGGGTTAGGTTTAGAGCTAGAGTTAGGGTTAGGGTTAGGGTCAGGGTTTTAGGATTAGGGTTGGAGAGGAGAGGGAAGTGGAGGAGAAGTATATGTAGAAGGGAGGTAGAGGGAAGGAGAGCCGTCTGTTCGGACTGCATTCTCCTCCTGCCTGTTCGGGCTATTCTCTACCGTCCCAGCTCTCTCAGTTTCCTGAGAGAAGGGGAAGAGAGTGAGAAAAAGAATGAAAAAAGAGAAAAAAAATTGTAAGCTGTTATTTTGTATAGTTGTTAATTTATGAGAATAGACTCTAATCAATAGTTGGAAGTTGTTGTACACCTTATCTTGCGCCATGTTAACGCCTTTAAGAGGAGGAAAGAAAGGGGAGAGAGATTTGGTAAGATAATACATATAATGGGTTATAAGGAGAATCTGCTTTCCGAGGCACAGGCTAGATTAGGTTGGGTGAGTACTGTATTGATGATCCCGTCTACCCAGTTTGGGTAGCCTGGTATGTATTGGTGAGTACTTTTCCTATGTTCCCCCCTGGCCAGCATGGTCAGTTTGGTATAGGGGACCAAAGGTAATGCACGGGCCGTCGCACGTTATCAAGATTCTCCAATCCCGTATTATGTTAGGTAGAGTGTTAGGTTCATGTTTTGTAGTTATCCCATTTGGGTTAAAGAATATAGGCATATTCTGGCTTCAAGGAGAAGTCCCCTAACGAGGGTTTAAGGTGACTTACATTTAAAAGGATGCTTGTTTCCTCTTAGTAGTATAGGTCCCGATTAATTTGTCTTATATTTGTGGTTGAGAATACCCTGTTTGTTTTTTTGTTTCCAGTTGTTAAGAGTGGTTAAGAACACCTTATTTGTTTTTTGTTTCAAGTTGTTAAGAGTGGTTGAGAATACCCTGTTTGTTTTTTTGTTTCCTGTTGTTAAGAGTGGTTAAGAACACCTTATTTGTTCTTTCTCCGCATTTCTATATGATTACTTTTAGAAATTTAGGACACATTCATCAGTAGTGTACCTCAGGATCATTGAGTGTTTCAGCCTTTTAAACAAACTATACACCCTCTCCTTGAGGCAGGCCACCTGGGCTTCGTCAAGACCCTGGTGTGTGTCCCCCGGTCAATTGGTTTATTTTAGGAAATATTTCTACTCTTGTTGGTTGGATTTTGATGAGTTTGGGTATGACCTCTATTTGTCCGTGGGATATCTATGTTCTTAGATTTAGTTGAGTATAGGTAAGTTCCGTCTCTGTTTGTCATTGGGAAACTTCTTCCATTTTCAATTGGATTTTGTAGAGTTTGGGTACGACCTCTATTTGTCAGTGGGATATCTATGTTCTTAGATTTTGTTGAGTATAGGTCAGTTCTGTCTCAGTTTGTCATTGGGAAACTTCTTCCATTTTCAATTGGATTTTGTAGAGTTTGGGTACGACCTCTATTTGTCAGTGGGATATTTTTGTTCTTGGATTTTGTTGAGTTTGGGTACGACCTCTATTCGTCAATGGTTAGGGTTAGGATTTGGTTTTAGGGTTAGGATAAGGGTTAGGTTTAGGGTTAGGTTTGGGGTTAGGTTTAGGGCTAGGTCTTAGGGTTAACGTTAGGGTTAGGGTTAGGTTTAGAACCAGGGCTAGGCTTAGGTTTAGGGTTAGGCTAAGGGTTAGGTTTAGGGTTAAGTCTTAGGGTTAACGTTAGGGTTAGGTTTAGAGCTAGAGTTAGGGTTAGGGTTAGGGTCAGGGTTTTAGGATTAGGGTTGGAGAGGAGAGGGAAGTGGAGGAGAAGTATATGTAGAAGGGAGGTAGAGGGAAGGAGAGCCGTCTGTTCGGACTGCATTCTCCTCCTGCCTGTTCGGGCTATTCTCTACCGTCCCAGCTCTCTCAGTTTCCTGAGAGAAGGGGAAGAGAGTGAGAAAAAGAATGAAAAAAGAGAAAAAAAATTGTAAGCTGTTATTTTGTATAGTTGTTAATTTATGAGAATAGACTCTAATCAATAGTTGGAAGTTGTTGTACACCTTATCTTGCGCCATGTTAACGCCTTTAAGAGGAGGAAAGAAAGGGGAGAGAGATTTGGTAAGATAATACATATAATGGGTTATAAGGAGAATCTGCTTTCCGAGGCACAGGCTAGATTAGGTTGGGTGAGTACTGTATTGATGATCCCGTCTACCCAGTTTGGGTAGCCTGGTATGTATTGGTGAGTACTTTTCCTATGTTCCCCCCTGGCCAGCATGGTCAGTTTGGTATAGGGGACCAAAGGTAATGCACGGGCCGTCGCACGTTATCAAGATTCTCCAATCCCGTATTATGTTAGGTAGAGTGTTAGGTTCATGTTTTGTAGTTATCCCATTTGGGTTAAAGAATATAGGCATATTCTGGCTTCAAGGAGAAGTCCCCTAACGAGGGTTTAAGGTGACTTACATTTAAAAGGATGCTTGTTTCCTCTTAGTAGTATAGGTCCCGATTAATTTGTCTTATATTTGTGGTTGAGAATACCCTGTTTGTTTTTTTGTTTCCAGTTGTTAAGAGTGGTTAAGAACACCTTATTTGTTTTTTGTTTCAAGTTGTTAAGAGTGGTTGAGAATACCCTGTTTGTTTTTTTGTTTCCTGTTGTTAAGAGTGGTTAAGAACACCTTATTTGTTCTTTCTCCGCATTTCTATATGATTACTTTTAGAAATTTAGGACACATTCATCAGTAGTGTACCTCAGGATCATTGAGTGTTTCAGCCTTTTAAACAAACTATACACCCTCTCCTTGAGGCAGGCCACCTGGGCTTCGTCAAGACCCTGGTGTGTGTCCCCCGGTCAATTGGTTTATTTTAGGAAATATTTCTACTCTTGTTGGTTGGATTTTGATGAGTTTGGGTATGACCTCTATTTGTCCGTGGGATATCTATGTTCTTAGATTTAGTTGAGTATAGGTAAGTTCCGTCTCTGTTTGTCATTGGGAAACTTCTTCCATTTTCAATTGGATTTTGTAGAGTTTGGGTACGACCTCTATTTGTCAGTGGGATATCTATGTTCTTAGATTTTGTTGAGTATAGGTCAGTTCTGTCTCAGTTTGTCATTGGGAAACTTCTTCCATTTTCAATTGGATTTTGTAGAGTTTGGGTACGACCTCTATTTGTCAGTGGGATATTTTTGTTCTTGGATTTTGTTGAGTTTGGGTACGACCTCTATTCGTCAATGGTTAGGGTTAGGATTTGGTTTTAGGGTTAGGATAAGGGTTAGGTTTAGGGTTAGGTTTGGGGTTAGGTTTAGGGCTAGGTCTTAGGGTTAACGTTAGGGTTAGGGTTAGGTTTAGAACCAGGGCTAGGCTTAGGTTTAGGGTTAGGCTAAGGGTTAGGTTTAGGGTTAAGTCTTAGGGTTAACGTTAGGGTTAGGTTTAGAGCTAGAGTTAGGGTTAGGGTTAGGGTCAGGGTTTTAGGATTAGGGTTGGAGAGGAGAGGGAAGTGGAGGAGAAGTATATGTAGAAGGGAGGTAGAGGGAAGGAGAGCCGTCTGTTCGGACTGCATTCTCCTCCTGCCTGTTCGGGCTATTCTCTACCGTCCCAGCTCTCTCAGTTTCCTGAGAGAAGGGGAAGAGAGTGAGAAAAAGAATGAAAAAAGAGAAAAAAAATTGTAAGCTGTTATTTTGTATAGTTGTTAATTTATGAGAATAGACTCTAATCAATAGTTGGAAGTTGTTGTACACCTTATCTTGCGCCATGTTAACGCCTTTAAGAGGAGGAAAGAAAGGGGAGAGAGATTTGGTAAGATAATACATATAATGGGTTATAAGGAGAATCTGCTTTCCGAGGCACAGGCTAGATTAGGTTGGGTGAGTACTGTATTGATGATCCCGTCTACCCAGTTTGGGTAGCCTGGTATGTATTGGTGAGTACTTTTCCTATGTTCCCCCCTGGCCAGCATGGTCAGTTTGGTATAGGGGACCAAAGGTAATGCACGGGCCGTCGCACGTTATCAAGATTCTCCAATCCCGTATTATGTTAGGTAGAGTGTTAGGTTCATGTTTTGTAGTTATCCCATTTGGGTTAAAGAATATAGGCATATTCTGGCTTCAAGGAGAAGTCCCCTAACGAGGGTTTAAGGTGACTTACATTTAAAAGGATGCTTGTTTCCTCTTAGTAGTATAGGTCCCGATTAATTTGTCTTATATTTGTGGTTGAGAATACCCTGTTTGTTTTTTTGTTTCCAGTTGTTAAGAGTGGTTAAGAACACCTTATTTGTTTTTTGTTTCAAGTTGTTAAGAGTGGTTGAGAATACCCTGTTTGTTTTTTTGTTTCCTGTTGTTAAGAGTGGTTAAGAACACCTTATTTGTTCTTTCTCCGCATTTCTATATGATTACTTTTAGAAATTTAGGACACATTCATCAGTAGTGTACCTCAGGATCATTGAGTGTTTCAGCCTTTTAAACAAACTATACACCCTCTCCTTGAGGCAGGCCACCTGGGCTTCGTCAAGACCCTGGTGTGTGTCCCCCGGTCAATTGGTTTATTTTAGGAAATATTTCTACTCTTGTTGGTTGGATTTTGATGAGTTTGGGTATGACCTCTATTTGTCCGTGGGATATCTATGTTCTTAGATTTAGTTGAGTATAGGTAAGTTCCGTCTCTGTTTGTCATTGGGAAACTTCTTCCATTTTCAATTGGATTTTGTAGAGTTTGGGTACGACCTCTATTTGTCAGTGGGATATCTATGTTCTTAGATTTTGTTGAGTATAGGTCAGTTCTGTCTCAGTTTGTCATTGGGAAACTTCTTCCATTTTCAATTGGATTTTGTAGAGTTTGGGTACGACCTCTATTTGTCAGTGGGATATTTTTGTTCTTGGATTTTGTTGAGTTTGGGTACGACCTCTATTCGTCAATGGTTAGGGTTAGGATTTGGTTTTAGGGTTAGGATAAGGGTTAGGTTTAGGGTTAGGTTTGGGGTTAGGTTTAGGGCTAGGTCTTAGGGTTAACGTTAGGGTTAGGGTTAGGTTTAGAACCAGGGCTAGGCTTAGGTTTAGGGTTAGGCTAAGGGTTAGGTTTAGGGTTAAGTCTTAGGGTTAACGTTAGGGTTAGGTTTAGAGCTAGAGTTAGGGTTAGGGTTAGGGTCAGGGTTTTAGGATTAGGGTTGGAGAGGAGAGGGAAGTGGAGGAGAAGTATATGTAGAAGGGAGGTAGAGGGAAGGAGAGCCGTCTGTTCGGACTGCATTCTCCTCCTGCCTGTTCGGGCTATTCTCTACCGTCCCAGCTCTCTCAGTTTCCTGAGAGAAGGGGAAGAGAGTGAGAAAAAGAATGAAAAAAGAGAAAAAAAATTGTAAGCTGTTATTTTGTATAGTTGTTAATTTATGAGAATAGACTCTAATCAATAGTTGGAAGTTGTTGTACACCTTATCTTGCGCCATGTTAACGCATTAAGAGAGGAAAGAAAGGGGAGAGAGATTTGGTAAGATAATACATATAATGGGTTATAAGGAGAATCTGCTTTCCGAGGCACAGGCTAGATTAGGTTGGGTGAGTACTGTATTGATGATCCCGTCTACCCAGTTTGGGTAGCCTGGTATGTATTGGTGAGTACTTTTCCTATGTTCCCCCCTGGCCAGCATGGTCAGTTTGGTATAGGGGACCAAAGGTAATGCACGGGCCGTCGCACGTTATCAAGATTCTCCAATCCCGTATTATGTTAGGTAGAGTGTTAGGTTCATGTTTTGTAGTTATCCATTTGGGTTAAAGAATATAGGCATATTCTGGCTTCAAGGAGAAGTCCCCTAACGAGGGTTTAAGGTGACTTACATTTAAAAGGATGCTTGTTTCCTCTTAGTAGTATAGGTCCCGATTAATTTGTCTTATATTTGTGGTTGAGAATACCCTGTTTGTTTTTTTGTTTCCAGTTGTTAAGAGTGGTTAAGAACACCTTATTTGTTTTTTGTTTCAAGTTGTTAAGAGTGGTTGAGAATACCCTGTTTGTTTTTTTGTTTCCTGTTGTTAAGAGTGGTTAAGAACACCTTATTTGTTCTTTCTCCGCATTTCTATATGATTACTTTTAGAAATTTAGGACACATTCATCAGTAGTGTACCTCAGGATCATTGAGTGTTTCAGCCTTTTAAACAAACTATACACCCTCTCCTTGAGGCAGGCCACCTGGGCTTCGTCAAGACCCTGGTGTGTGTCCCCCGGTCAATTGGTTTATTTTAGAAATATTTCTACTCTTGTTGGTTGGATTTTGATGAGTTTGGGTATGACCTCTATTTGTCCGTGGGATATCTATGTTCTTAGATTTAGTTGAGTATAGGTAAGTTCCGTCTCTGTTTGTCATTGGGAAACTTCTTCCATTTTCAATTGGATTTTGTAGAGTTTGGGTACGACCTCTATTTGTCAGTGGGATATCTATGTTCTTAGATTTTGTTGAGTATAGGTCAGTTCTGTCTCAGTTTGTCATTGGGAAACTTCTTCCATTTCAATTGGATTTTGTAGAGTTTGGGTACGACCTCTATTTGTCAGTGGGATATTTTTGTTCTTGGATTTTGTTGAGTTTGGGTACGACCTCTATTCGTCAATGGTTAGGGTTAGGATTTGGTTTTAGGTTAGGATAAGGGTTAGGTTTAGGGTTAGGTTTGGGGTTAGGTTTAGGGCTAGGTCTTAGGTTAACGTTAGGGTTAGGGTTAGGTTTAGAACCAGGGCTAGGCTTAGGTTTAGGGTTAGGCTAAGGGTTAGGTTTAGGGTTAAGTCTTAGGGTTAACGTTAGGGTTAGGTTTAGAGCTAGAGTTAGGGTTAGGGTTAGGGTCAGGGTTTTAGGATTAGGGTTGGAGAGGAGAGGAAGTGGAGGAGAAGTATATGTAGAAGGGAGGTAGAGGGAAGGAGAGCCGTCTGTTCGGACTGCATTCTCCTCCTGCCTGTTCGGGCTATTCTCTACCGTCCCAGCTCTCTCAGTTTCCTGAGAGAAGGGGAAGAGAGTGAGAAAAAGAATGAAAAAAGAGAAAAAAAATTGTAAGCTGTTATTTTGTATAGTTGTTAATTTATGAGAATAGACTCTAATCAATAGTTGGAAGTTGTTGTACACCTTATCTTGCGCCATGTTAACGCCTTTAAGAGGAGGAAAGAAGGGGAGAGAGATTTGGTAAGATAATACATATAATGGGTTATAAGGAGAATCTGCTTTCCGAGGCACAGGCTAGATTAGGTTGGGTGAGTACTGTATTGATGATCCCGTCTACCCAGTTTGGGTAGCCTGGTATGTATTGGTGAGTACTTTTCCTATGTTCCCCCCTGGCCAGCATGGTCAGTTTGGTATAGGGGACCAAAGGTAATGCACGGGCCGTCGCACGTTATCAAGATTCTCCAATCCCGTATTATGTTAGGTAGAGTGTTAGGTTCATGTTTTGTAGTTATCCCATTTGGGTTAAAGAATATAGGCATATTCTGGCTTCAAGGAGAAGTCCCCTAACGAGGGTTTAAGGTGACTTACATTTAAAAGGATGCTTGTTTCCTCTTAGTAGTATAGGTCCCGATTAATTTGTCTTATATTTGTGGTTGAGAATACCCTGTTTGTTTTTTGTTTCCAGTTGTTAAGAGTGGTTAAGAACACCTTATTTGTTTTTTGTTTCAAGTTGTTAAGAGTGGTTGAGAATACCCTGTTTGTTTTTTTGTTTCCTGTTGTTAAGAGTGGTTAAGAACACCTTATTTGTTCTTTCTCCGCATTTCTATATGATTACTTTAGAAATTTAGGACACATTCATCAGTAGTGTACCTCAGGATCATTGAGTGTTTCAGCCTTTTAAACAAACTATACACCCTCTCCTTGAGGCAGGCCACCTGGGCTTCGTCAAGACCCTGGTGTGTGTCCCCCGGTCAATTGGTTTATTTAGGAAATATTTCTACTCTTGTTGGTTGGATTTTGATGAGTTTGGGTATGACCTCTATTTGTCCGTGGGATATCTATGTTCTTAGATTTAGTTGAGTATAGGTAAGTTCCGTCTCTGTTTGTCATTGGGAAACTTCTTCCATTTTCAATTGGATTTTGTAGAGTTTGGGTACGACCTCTATTTGTCAGTGGGATATCTATGTTCTTAGATTTTGTTGAGTATAGGTCAGTTCTGTCTCAGTTTGTCATTGGGAAACTTCTTCCATTTTCAATTGGATTTTGTAGAGTTTGGGTACGACCTCTATTTGTCAGTGGGATATTTTTGTTCTTGGATTTTGTTGAGTTTGGGTACGACCTCTATTCGTCAATGGTTAGGGTTAGGATTTGGTTTTAGGGTTAGGATAAGGGTTAGGTTTAGGGTTAGGTTTGGGTTAGGTTTAGGGCTAGGTCTTAGGGTTAACGTTAGGGTTAGGGTTAGGTTTAGAACCAGGCTAGGCTTAGGTTTAGGGTTAGGCTAAGGGTTAGGTTTAGGGTTAAGTCTTAGGGTTAACGTTAGGGTTAGGTTTAGAGCTAGAGTTAGGGTTAGGGTTAGGGTCAGGGTTTTAGGATTAGGGTTGGAGAGGAGAGGGAAGTGGAGGAGAAGTATATGTAGAAGGGAGTAGAGGGAAGGAGAGCCGTCTGTTCGGACTGCATTCTCCTCCTGCTGTTCGGGCTATTCTCTACCGTCCCAGCTCTCTCAGTTTCCTGAGAGAAGGGAAGAGAGTGAGAAAAAGAATGAAAAAAGAGAAAAAAAATTGTAAGCTGTTATTTTGATAGTTGTTAATTATGAGAATAGACTCTAATCAATAGTTGGAAGTTGTTGTACACCTTATCTTGCGCCATGTTAACGCCTTTAAGAGGAGGAAAGAAAGGGGAGAGAGATTGGTAAGATAATACATATAATGGGTTATAAGGAGAATCTGCTTTCCGAGGCACAGGCTAGATTAGGTTGGGTGAGTACTGTA